>NW_007727041.1:208564-235037 GCF_000696425.1 Galeopterus variegatus
CGCGCTGTTTCGATTCTGGGACAGCTGCATCTGGCATGGGCCTCAGGCTGCTTCTACTCATCCTAAATCTCTTCTTTACTGCCACTTAAATCTTTCCCACAAGACCCTGCCTCTTTTGATAAATCCGGACAATCCTAGCTCATTATGGTTATTTTTCTTCAAATATATATATATATATATATATTTAAAACTTCAATACCTCTTCCATTGGCAATCCAATCACATTTTTTTTTACTGTTAGTTGTAATGTTTATTACAGCTAGCAGACAAGTTTTAGACAAAATGTGTGCTATCCATCTTGTATAAATTTAATGTAAGTACTCTGTCTAGTTCAATGTCTATTTCTTCTTTGCAATCCCAATGCTTATAGTAGTGTATTCCTACGTCTGTCCTCTTAGCTTAACTGGATTATATGGAGTATAGAACCATATTTGGTTCATCTTGTTTCCTTCCTCCCAGCCATGCCCACATGCCTATACATAATAAGAAGGGAATTATTCAACAAATATTTATCCAGCTCCTTTTTGCCAGGTGTTTTTCTAGATCCTGAGTATATAGCAAACGAACAAAACAGACAATATCCTTGCTCTCTTCAAGCTTCCATTCTGGTAATTTGACTAAAAAATAAAAAACTACATCATAATGTGATGAGTATTAAAATACAGAAAAGTAGAAAGGGCCTTGAGCCAAAAGTTGAGAAGAGGGCAAATCTAAATTTGAAGAATTCACAGAGGAGGTGGCAACTAATCTGGACTTGAAGGATGAGTCACAATTCACTCTGTAAAGAGAAAAGCAAAGCTTGTTCTAGGCATGGGAAACATCACGTTCAGCAGGCACAGAGGTGTGGAAGAGAACATATGGAAGTGGTGCTATGGGTTAAATGTGTTAAGGTTCTGATTGGAAACAATGTTCATTGTAACAATGTCAAGAAAGGTGAGAAATCCAATTGTGGTAGTTGAAAGGTAGGGCCGTTTAAGAGGTGATTAGATTGTGAGGACTGTATCCTCATGAACAGATGAACCCATTGATGGTTTAATGGTGGTCATGGGTGTGGGACTGATGGCTTTATAAAGAGAGTGAGTGAGCAGGTTAGTTTTCTTGCTCAGCCATTTGCCATGTGACACCCTACATTGCTGTGGAGGGTCACCATCAAGAAAAAGGCCCTAACCAGGTGTGTTCCCTTGTCATTGGACTTCCCAGTCTCCAAAACCATAAGAAACAAATTTTATTTCTTTATGAATTACCCAGTTTCAGGTTTTCTGTTATATGCTACAGAAATGGACTAATACAAATGGTGAAAAGTTTGGCATGGAAAGTCATAGATTGCTTCATTAATATGCACATTTCCAGTTCTATATTAGATGTCATGAGTCTCAAACTAACTTGAGCTTTGCCTTACCAGAAGCATATTATTATGCAGAGTATAAATCTTCCCTCTCTGTCCTCATCTGAATGCCTGTGAATACAATAGCAAACAATGTATTTATCCAGTGTTACCTGGTTATGCATTTGTTGACAGTAACTAAACCAAAGTATTCCAATAAATCTCACCAAAACTTACTGCAAGTACATGCATTGTATCTCCTGGTGGATTAAAACTAGTTTCCTCTACTTTCGGGGAGCAGTGTTTCACCCTTGATTATAACCCAGTTTGTTGCCTTTTTGATATCCATAGGGTAAACCAGATAGTAAAGCACAAATAATTAATGCAGATTTTTCTCTTTTATTCATTTAAAAATTTTATAGGAACTCCTTCCCTGAGGGTTTCCAGTTAGGTTTTTTGGTAACCTTACCCATTTAAGACTTAGTTTCAGCAAATAAGGAATTTATTCTCCCACTTTACTCTGGAAACAAATTTTAAATTATAAGATAATTAAAAATAGAAATATATGGTTGGGGATTAGATACAGTTAACATAGTTTTGTTCTAAAAATGCAGTGAAGCTCAGAAAGGAAAAAAAAATCTTTTGAAAACAAGAGCAGAAATAAATAAATGTATAAGACAAAACATGTCATTCCATATTCAACAACAACAATTTAGCAGGAGAAGTTTATTGACATCTGTCATATCACCATCAGAGCTTAAGGATACATATTTACAGTAAAGAATGGCAGAAGAAGAGACTCATTTATGTAGCCAATGCAAATTTAAGCATATCTATATATGTTGAAGGGCTAGTGGGGCAGGCTTTTCACAGAAGGGGCTCATTTGCGGAAGGGTTCATGGGGAAACATAGGAAGAAATTCAGGTTGGGAGAAGAGAGTAAAGGCCAAAAACAGGAGGTGGACTTGGGAAGAGAGGGATGGTTTTAGCAGAGAACTCTCAGATTGCTCCCTGGCCTAATCCTTCAGATATAAGCTGGCATTTTAGGGGAATGATGTCTCTGTGAAATAGTGAACAGAAATAGAACCATAAGACCTGATCTCTGTCAACTGTGAGTAAGGTGTCTTTGCTTTAAGGAGGAGAGGCATATTTCTTCAGTGTCTGAGGGGCCTGGTCCTCAGAAGATGCAGAAGCACTGTCAGGAGCAGGGGCACAGGACAGTGACCTGGGCATCAAGACTTCATGCCCAAGGCAGGGGCAGTGGGAAGATGCAACAGTGACCAGGACACAGTGGAAGACTATGAGGGACAGCAAAAGTTTCTAAAAGAACCATGTTCAAAAGTCCAGGAGAATGCTCTCCTCTCCCAAAAAATGAAAAAGCAGTGTTAAAGGACTTGGGCTCCCCCTGGTTTGCAAGTAGGTGACTGATCCACAGAAATGCTATTTTCTTAATCATGATTTTGCATATATATCATGATTTTGTATGTGTCATGATTTCATAGGTATCATGATTTTATGCCATCTCTCAGTCTTAAGTGGCCTAAGAAAACCTACTTTACATATGTTAAACAGCTTTAATGACTTCTAGCAATCTAAAAAAAAACTAGTTCTTTATTTCTTAATAACCAATAATTAAAATGACCCAAATGTCCAATATTAGGGGAATATGAAAATTGTAACATACAAACTAGATGAAATTTTATACTGCCATTAAAAAAGTAATTGTCAAGACTATAGGGTAGGATGAAAATGTTTGCTGAAATCAGCAAAATACAGAAATGATATTCGGAATAGAAGAAAAATGCAAAATTATCTATGAATATTAACACGGCAAGCAGTACAATTGTGAGTGTTAATTTGTTGCTTTTAAAATTTTCTTTAGTGCGTTACAGTATTCTTGCAATAAATAAAAATCAGGATAAAAATAAGTAAGAAAGTAAATTACTTCTTTTCCTACCCTAGATGAGCAGAAACAAACATGAGCTATTTCATTTCAATCTAATTTGCAGTGCCTAATTTTATCATCACACCCATAAAGATATCATTTACAATATGTAAAAAAAGACTCTATCCTGTTGGGTTGGATTTGACCCATTGACTTCAGGACAATGCCCCCTCCAGTGTGTAGTGCAGAATGAAGCCAGGCATCACTCAACTTCCTAAGACTATAATGGTAATTTACATATATTTTACATATATAACCCCTTTACTGTTCTCAAGGATTTTTTTTACATATATGATAATTTCATTGTCCTTGATTTACACAGATTTTGCTAAAATCAATTGATGACAATTCTTTTCAAGTACACCTATAGCTATTACATGGATTTCTGGTAGGCAAATTCTTCCACTTTATAGCTTTGATGTCTGGATGGATGAGAGCATATTCTCAGCCTTGGAGACCCTGCTTTCCTACTTCTGACTAGTTCTAACTCCAAGATCCTTCTGATTCCTGGTTTTCCAGGTCCCATCCTGCCTTACTACCATCCCCTGTCCCTCACCTCTTCCTCACATGTGCACTTTCACTGTTTCGAACCTTTCAAAGTTCTTTTAAACATTACATTGATGCAACTTGTTGCTATTTAATGGGAAAAAATATCTTATGTTTTAAAGAGAATTTTCATATTTTAAAGAGGAACTATTTTTGTTTAGAAAAATCCTTGAAAAATTGAGGTGAGGATAAAAATGTTAGGGTATCTGTGATAAAGAGGCAGGGCCAATAAAAAACTCAACAGGATTTTAGGGGAGGTAAGGGGAACAACGAAGAGAAAAAATGAGAGAGTGGTCAGCAACATAGTGGGGTGGCTGAAAACCTATAGGGACAGGGATTCCTAACAACTGTGGTCTGTTTGTGTTGGTGTAATTGGCTTGCCTCCTGTCTCACCAGATCCTCAAAGCTAACTACATACACAAAGGCCTTATATGAGTGATTCTGTGGAAAAGTTAAAGATTCAACCTTTTAGTAAAATTAAAGGAACACCTATAGGTAAGAGTCCTCCATCAATCTCCTGCCCCTCTACACATCTTAATGGGTTTGTAGGTTTCTTGCAGCTGCTGTAACAAATTACCACAAACTCGGCAGCTTAAAACAACAGAAATTTGCTCTCTTACAATTCTGGATGCCAGAAGTCTGAAATCAAGGTGTTGGCAAGGCTGTGCTCCCTCTGGAGGTTCCAGGGGAGAATCCACTTCATGACTCTTCTAGCTTCTAGGGACTGTCGACATTCCGTAACTTGTGTCTGCATCACCCTAATCCCTGTCTCTGTGGTCATATTGCCTCCTCCAATATGTGAAATCTTCCTCTGCCTCACTCTCATAAGGGCACTTGTCATTGGATTTAGGGCTCACCCAGATAATCCAGGATGTTCTCATCTCAAAATCCTTAACTTAATTACATATGCAAATACCCATTTTCCAAATAAGGTAAAACTCTCTGGTTTCAGCAATCAGCACATGAACATATCCTTTTGGGAGCCACCTTTAAGCTCATTACACTCTGCCATCCGGCCCCCTAAAATTCACATCCATTCCACATGCAAAATACATTCATTCACCTATTTCAACACCTCCAAAAGCCTCAACCCATCACAGAGTTAATTCTGAGCCCCAAATCTCATCTAAATACTATCAGCTCAAAAGTCCTAAATCTCATCATCTGAGTCAGGTATGAGTGAAATTCCTGTTATGATCTGTCCTGGGGCAAAAATTCTTCTTCATTTGTGGGCCTGTAAACATATAAAACAAAAATATAATGGTGGTACAGGCACGTGATAGATATTCCCATTTCAAAAGGCAGAAATTAGAAGGAATAAGGAGTCACCTTGTCCCAAACAACTGTGACATCTAGAAGAGAAAATTCCGTTAGACTTCAAGGCCTGAGAATTACCCTCTGTTACTCAAAGTTCTGTCTCTGGGCCCATGGCAGCACCATAAGCCTCTGGCCTTGCAGTGCCCCCACTGGCCTTTGCATCTCTGTCCTCTTCAGTCCAAGATGGCACTATTTCTGCTGAGACAACATTGTTAAAAGCCTCATAGGTCTCCTATGTATGTCATGGGGATCCATGCCATTAGACTAAAGAGCTCTCCACAAATCTTTCCTGGATACTCTCATCTCTATTCCCAGCCTCTGCTGAGATGGTTGAAAGGATCCATAAATCACATACCTCATCTGTTCAGCAAAAGTTTGTCTAGCCATATCCTTGGACATCTCTTCAGAGTATGCTTTCCTAACAATGAATCTCCTAATATTTGTGTCTTCATCAGTTTGGGCTGCTACAACGAAATACCATAGACTGGGTGGCTTATAAACAACAGAAATTTGTTTCTCACAGTTTTGGAAGCTGTAAGTCTAAGATTAAGGTGCCAGCATGGCTGGGTTCTGGTGAGAGCTCTTTTCCGGATTGCAGACTGCCAACTTCTCATTGTATTCTCCCTCACAAGGCAAAAAGAGAGCTAGCTAGCTCTCTAGCCTCTTCTTATAAGGGCACTAATCTTATTTATAAGGGCTCCATCCACATGATCTAATGACCTCCCCAAGGCCCCATGTCCAAATACCATCACACTGGGAATTACATTTCAACAAACGAATTTTTGAGGGACACAAACATTCGTAATATTCAGCTTTTTTTTTTTTTTTTCCCAATCTGGATAGGCTGAGAATTTTCCTGATCATCAAGTGCTGGTTCTTTTTGTTTAAAAGATCCTTCTTCAAGTAACTTCTTTCCTCACATTTTACTATATTCAGCAAGGAAAAACTGGGATACATATTCAACATTTTGCTTGGAAATCTACTTAGTTAAATATCCAAATTCATCACTTAAAAGTTGTATGATTTCTGCACAACTATAAGACACCATTTGGCCAAATTTTTTGCCTCCATATAATAAGGATGACATTTTCTCCAGTTTCCAATAAGATGTTCGTCATTTTCTTTTGAGCCTTCATAGAAGCAGCTTGAGCATTCATGCTCCTCCAGGCAATCTACAGAGACCCTCTTTTTTAAGGTAATGTTCATTCATAGGTTTTGGGGCCTAAGATAAAGACATGCTTTGGGGAAGGGAGGCACAATAATTCAACCCAGTACAATGGGTATGCCAAAAATGTAAGACCCTGACTGCTCTTTATCTGGCCCATTCCTCAGGGCTGTATTCACAGTGGACAACACTGAGGGATGAGGTAACATCTCCGCACAGGACAAAGAGCTGACTGCCCGCTGTGAAATGGCAGGTTCACCAAGCTCACTGTTTCTTTTCTGTAGTGCAACTTACGGTGTGTGCTGGTGTCCATCTGCCCCCCCCATGTAGCGCCCATGAGACTACTGTGGGGCAAGGGGAACCATTGTAGACATGCTCATGCTCATGCTGCTTGTGGTGCTGTGAGTAATAAAGTCCTTTGTCTCTGACTCACGAAACTCCTGCCGTCTGTCAGCATCCATGAAACAGTCACAGGCTAATGCATTAGCTTGTATGTACAGTCAAATCACAGACCAGACCTGAGAGTGGAGAAAAAACTCTGCAGTCAGGAAGGTGGGGGCCTAATGACCATGAAAATGTACACCTCCTGGGAGTTTAGAGAAATCTTGGGAGGGCATTGTATTTTCTTACGGGGATGGAAAAGAAATTTGAATAAATCTTTTCTCGATTTTAAGAGGCAGAGAGAGAAACTGTAGCTGACATCCAGGTAAAAATACCCTGCTTCATGATTTGTGGACTTTTTTTTTATAGTGTATGCCTATATCATTTACTTGACAATTATTCTGTGTTCATATCAAGGAAATATGAGCATCACTTTCAGGGCCAAAAATAACCCCTAAATATATTGTTAAGCATAAGGGGGCCTTATGGATTGAATTGTGTCCCCCTCAAAATTCATATGTTGAATCTCTAACCACCAGTGTGACTGTTTTTAGAGACCAGACCTATAAAGATGTAATTAAGGTTAAATGAGGCCATCAGAGTAGAGCACTAATTTAATATTACTGGTGTCCTTATACGAAGAGGAAGAGACACCAGAGATCTCTTAGTTCATGTACAGGAGAAAGGCCATGTGAGGAGTCATTGAGAAAGCGGTTGTCTACAAGCCAGGAGGAGAGCGTTCAGCAGAAAACAACCCTGAAAGCACCTTGATCCTGGACTTCTAGCCTCTGGAACTATGAGAAAATGAATTTCTGTAGTTTCAGCTACCCAGTCTGTGGTAATTTGTTATGGAAGCCCAAACAGACTAAAACAGGGGGAAATCAGATTATTCCAGAAAATTTAAATGTACTAGTCTAGGTTTCAAAGATAATTTTGTCAATACACACATGCACATGTGTAAATACAAGGAGAGATATACACTAATTCCAGTTGTATCATTTAAGGTTCATATTTTGTGTGTAAAAGGATCCAAAGTACTTGTGTGTGTGTGTGTGTGTGTGTGTGTGTGTGTGTGTGTGTGTGTGTGTGTGACAGAGTGATAATTTTGTCAATACACACATGCACATGTGTAAATACAAGGAGAGATATACACTAATTCCAGTTGTATCATTTAAGGTTCATATTTTGTGTGTAAAAGGATCCAAAGTACTTGTGTGTGTGTGTGTGTGTGTGTGTGTGTGTGTGTGTGTGACAAAGTGACTGCATCAAGTCCTGGAGTACTATGGCATATGGTAGATCATTTCAAAGCCCTTTCACATTTCAAGAATTTGACCTTTCAGGCTATGAACCTCTCCAAAATCCCACTGCAATTGCTTCTTACAGCCATTTATTACGACTCAGTACTTTCTAACAACTCAATAGGTTCTCTTTTGTTCATCGAGATGCTGGAGGTTGAGCTGCTCTCTGGCATATTTGCTGTCCCTCAGTGGCTGAGAGGGAGCCGTGAAATACGGGAGAAAGAACGTTGGCCCCAGAGTTGCTAGAAATATCATGTCATGAACTCACTTTTATTTTCCCACTTTCTTCCTAAATTCCTTCTATGTGAAAGGGGAATCTCTCTCTCTCTCTCAAAATATGGTTTTGTGTAGTTAGCAAGTCAGTGCCTGTTGCCTAACTAGCTCAGAAACAAGATACATCTCACATATCTTGAGGCAACGAATGGAAAAAAATAGATATAACTAGTTAGCATTTTTTCTATCTCTGTTCATAGGCTACTTCTCTACAAACTTTTGGTTGGCGTCTTCCCCGACCATCCTAGCCAGCATGTGTCCTTCAACTCCCTTGACTCTTACAATTTGTATCTCTTATTACAGTGTACTACCTGGAAGTGTCACTCAGTGGTTCTCAAAGTACGTTTTGCCTCAACGGCTGTGATCACCCCTCCCCCTCCTGATCTCCCTCCTACCCTATCCTTTTAGTTCACTTGCTGGACTCCTGGCTCTTCATCAAACACTGACCTCAGGCCCTCTGCATGCATTGCCTCTGCATAGAATGCTCTTTACCCAGAGGGCTGCCTGCTCACTCTCTCTGCCTTCCAGTTTCTACTCACACAGTAGCCTATTGGAGATGCCTTAAGTCACTACTTGTGGTGGACAGATGCTAGGGTGGTCTCCAGTGATCTCCGTCTCCTGTCACTCATGCCATTGAGTGAAGGCAGTTCCTGTAACTCTACCTCAAGTTTTCTTTTACAGGGATTATCCAGAAACTATGAATTGGTGAAACATATTAATTAGCTTATTGTTGATGTCCTTGTTGTGGAAACATGTTATGTTAGGGTAGAAAAGAGACCTTAACTTTTGCATATTTAATAAAAATATCAGGCCATGTGAACATGTTGGAAGTGGTCTGCACGGTGAGGGGACCTAAAACTTAAGCTTCACCTGTTTGATGGTAGATCTGCCTTTGTCCTTAAGAGTAGGGACTGTGTCTGTTTTGTTCACTGCTACATTTCCCAGGACTCAAATAGTGCCTGGCACATGGCTGTGGCTTAATAATTATGAATAAACCGACTGATTGTTTCACCTTTCCACCTAACAATAAGCTATGCATATAATGGAAGATCAATAAAGACCAGTTTAATTAATAAATAAATCCTCAGAGCTCTTGACTCGTTAAAGGGAAGATGCTTAAATGCAGGTTACTGAGCAGACACATAGCTAGATGGATTAAAATATAGATTAATAAACATATATGTACACACATATGTACATGCAAATATATACACAGTTTATTTTCTATTTAGAGCTTTAGAGAACATTTAGATTTTCTTCTTATCTAGCTATAGGAGAACCCTAAAAAGAAGACTGAGTATATTTGGAAGTGTCTGGGTGGCAGAAGTATGGCAGTGCTAGAAGTATAGTATATTTTTTTAACTAAAAAATCCACTTACTGAGCAAGGCCGACAGTATATCACAGTGGCTGAGAGCTTGGCCTCCGAGGTTTGAATAGCTCTTGACCTTGGGCAAGTTCCTCATTCTGTATAAGCCACTGCTTTCTCATCTGTAAAACACATATGTATGTGCCTACCTTGCTGCGATCAGACAATGCATATAAAACTCTCAACCGAGTGCCTAACAAATGATCAGCACTTAGTAAAGACAGTATGTTTTCATTTTTACTACTCATATCATTATGTGCTACCAAAGATGGCACACTTCTTGAGCAATTTAATATGGCATAGCAATTTGTGAGCCTGTTTTCACTGTTAACATGAAAAGCACATCCTGAGTACATTTTTATTTAAGTTTCTGAAAATTGCTGTATAATGGGAAGGAGGATGACATTGTGCTGTATTTTGCTGAGGCACCCGAAAAGCACACCACAAAAGCCAAGAAAACATTAGCAGTCCATGGACCCTCCAGGAAGCCCCACAAACAGGAAGTGGCATTATTCCGACCCTGACTATGGATCTAAGAAAACATACTTCTTTCTCTAAAGTGTAGCTAATCATTACCCAGCATATGTATGGTAACAGGAAATGGTCATGGGTCACATTAGATCTTTTGAACTCATACATAACCACAGGAAATCTCATTTTAAATAGCATTGTCTTCATGCTGAAAGGACAATAATGCAGGTAGAAGTCCCCCTTCCCACCACAGGACCAAAAAAATAAAGCAACTAAACTTAGAAATTATAGCTCTTTTGAAAATGACCATACACTGTAGATTTAAGCTCTCTAATGTCTGGCTTATAACTACGCTCTTTAAGAAAAGTTAGTGCGAACGCCAAAATCACAACAAGATCCTTACAACTGCTTTTGGAATGTAGCAGCATAGCATTCTCCCTGGCTTTTATTATGAAAGAAAAACACGATTTTCTTTAAAAAGTCTTTGCTTTAAGCATCACACTTTACATTCAGTAAAGCTCTATGTGCTACCATTCTCCTCCACATGTGACATTAGAAATGGAAAAAAGAGCTACTGAAGGGGGCTGCCTCGAATCCTCCAATTCGCCATGTCTGACACTCTGCTGGCATATAATAGGTACTCCATAAAAGTCCCTTAAAAAGTTCCCTTAAACGAATGATGATAAAAATGGATAAATACCAAATATATGGATTTTAAAAAAATAAAACTATATACACTTTTACAATCTGCAAAATACTTTTCCGCTCATAATCTCATTTCACCTTCCAAAATAGGGAATGGTTTGCCCGTGACTTATCTAAAGTCCCCCAGAACAATTATGGCATTTAAATTATTCTTCAGAGCTGGAGTTCTCTCTATGAAGCCATAAACATTAAATGTGCTTCGTAATGTTTGTTTAGTATAGTGGTTCTCAACTAGGAGCAATTTTGTTCCTCAGAGGGCATTTAGTAACATCTGGACACATTTATGATCATCACAGTGGGGTGGGGTTTGCTATTGGCATCTAGGGATGCAGCTCAACATTCTCCAATGCACAGACCAGCCCCTCCATTCCCTCCACCCTACCACCACCAGTCCAGGAAAGAACTACCTAACTCCAAATACATATAATGCCAGTGTCTAGACCCTGGCCTAAACAATGAACAATCTTGTAAACGCCATTAAGTTGATTCAGTTACTACGGTGGTTTTAAAACATGTATATTTAAATTTTTGACATTCTCCCATCAAGAGGGAGAATCTAAATCTCCTCCCTCTGAATCTAGGTGACACTTTGTGATTGCTTTGAATAGATGCAGTTGTGTGATTTCTGAGTCAAGGTTAGAAAAGGACATGCAGTTTCTACCAGTTTCTTTCGGGACACTTGCCTTTGGAGCCCTAATCACCATGTGAGAAGCCAGCCTACCCAGAGGGTGCCATGCTGGAGAGGCTTAAGGATACCACATGGGGAGAGAGCTGCCTTCTCTTTGACAGTAACATGAGACATCTCAAGCCAGACTGCTTGCTAAGCCATTCTCAAAATTCTGACCCAAGAAACCATGAGAGACGATAAATGATGGTTGTGGTTTCAAGCGACTAAATTTTGGGGTGACTGGTTACATGGCAATGGATAACCAGAGCAATCTACAGATTCAGTTACTTGTAGTCAAGTGCTCTGGCAAAACAGAATGCCTTCCCTTTTAAAGGGTTTTGAATGTGGAAATCTTAACTAGAGGATTGCCACTCTTTAAGTGAAAATGGATTATAATCAGCCTGTGGGAAATAAGAGACAAAGAGTAGTTTGCCAAAGAGATTTCGGGAGGGAGATCCAAAGGACCTCTTGAAATGATAGACAACACACTGCAGTTCGGAGTCCTGGGCTTTAGTAAATTCAAAGCTGGTTATTATAAAAATGAGACAGGATGCTGAACTAGAAGATCTCTTGAGGTTTCTTCTAGGCCTAAATTTCAGAATACTCTATTGTACAAATATTTTTTCAGAGGGTAGGCATTTTAAAATTGTAACTTAAAAAAAATACACCCTCGTGAATAAAAAGAATGAAAATTAAAATAAACATGGAGTACCACTGCTATGGTTTGAAAGTCCCCCCAAACTCATGTTGGAACTTAACCCCCAACATGGTGATGGAAGGTGGGGCCTTTAAAAGGTGATTTAAGGGCCGGCCCGGTGGCGCACTGCGCTAGTGCGCCGCTTGGGAAGCGCGGAGGCGCTCCCACCGAGGGTTCGGATCCCACATACAGACCGGTTCCCGCTCACTGGCTGAGCAAGGCGCGGGGGCAACACCGAGGGTTGCAATCCCGTTGCCGGTCCCGGTCCGGTACGGGGGCAACACTGAGGGTTGCGATCCGTTGCCGGACACGGAAAAAGACAAAAAAAATAAATAAATAAAAGGTGATTTAATCATGAGGACTGTGTCCCCCTGAATGAATCGATCCATTCATGGAGTAATTGATTGATGGTTTAATGGACTGTCATGAGCATGGTTCAGATGGCTTTTTAAAGAAAGCAAGTGAGAAGGATAGCTCTCACTCCAGCCATGTGATGCCCTGGGTTGCCACGGGACCCTGAAGATGTCCTATCCAGAAGAAGGCCCTCACTAGATGCGCCCCCTGGACTGTGGACTTCCTAGCCTCCAAAACTGTAAGTAATAAATTCTTTTTTGTCATAAATTACCCAGTTTCAGGTATTTAGTAATAAGCAACAGAAATGGACTAACATAACCACTTTATACCCATCAAACTACAAAAAATAAATGAAAATCTAATATTGGTGAAATTGGTAAACTCCCATATTATGTATGGCTACAAATCATCCAAAAGAAAAAAGAAAAGTTTCTTGTACAATCATGTTTATACCCCCATTATTTACAGTAGTGGGGGGAAATCCCACAGGAAACAACAACCTAAATAATCCAACAATGGGACAACAGTTAATCATGACATAGCAGGAAGCATTAATGTAAAGTTATAAATGAAACCCATATGGAAAGGTATATACAAAATATATTAATAGTTCAAAAGAGAAAAATGTATGTAATCATCAGTAGATACAGAAAAATATTATAAAAGTTAATATTCAATTGTAACTTTAAAAAACTCTTTTAGCAAACTAATGGTAGAAGAGAATAATGTGATAAAAAGGTTATCTATGAATGGTCCACAACAAACATTACACCAAATAGTGAAATGCTGAAATCTTTTCACTAAGATTTAAAATGTGATAAGGATGCCCACTATTACCCCTTCTATTCAATATTCTGTACAATATGCATTATTGTATTAGAGGTCCCGGCTGGTTCAGTAAGGCAAGAAAAGGTAATAAAAGGTAAAAAGTTTGGGAAAGAAGAAACAATATTATGCTAATTCATAGATGATATGATAATTTATATAGAAAATACAAGAGAATTAGAAATAATTAGAACTAATGAATAAGACTAGCAAGACTGCTGCATATAAAGTCATAACACCAAAAAATACATTTCAATATACCAGCAACAAAATTTTATTTAGAAGATTTTAAAAAGTCATTGTTTACAGTAACATGAAAAGAATCACATTCCTAGGAATAAATCTAATAGATGCTATTTGAGTTATCTGAACAGAAAACTGTAAGTCATTACTGAGAGAAATTATACAAGACCTAAATAAATGGAGAGCTATATCAGATTCATGAATAGGAATATTTAATATTATAAAGATGTCAGTTCTTCCTAAATTAATTTATGTAGTCAATGCAATTAAATTTTTTTTAAATTCATAGATATTAATAAGCTCATTCTAAAATTTATATTGAATTGCAAAAGGTGAAGAGTAGTCCAGGTGCTCCTGAAGGGGGAAAAAAAAAGGTAAGAAATTGGTCTCCTGGTAACAGGACTTATTGTAAACACTGTGACTAAGGTAATGTGACATTGGAACAGACCAGAGAGCCTAGAAACAGATTGAACCATGTATGACACTTGATTGATGATGAAGATGGCATTGCACTTTCTTTTCAATAAATGGTGCTAACTGGTTATCTATATTTAAAAAAAATCTCCTTAATCCCTACCTTACATCATCCTCAAAAATCAATTATAGGAAAATACAGGCCTAGCTAAAAATACAAAACAATTAAGTTTTTAGATGATAGATGAAAATATCTTCATGACCTTGAATTAAGGAACTATTCTTTGCACATAATACAAAAAAACAGTAACCACGAAATCTTGTTAAATTTAACTACATTAAAATTATGAACTTTATCAATGTACATCATTGAGAGGATAAAATCCTCCAAATGAGACTATATATTTGCAGCACGTGTAACTGACTCATATTCAGAATGCATAAAGAACTACTACAAATCAACATAAAGACAGACAACCACACTGGGAATCATTCATTCATTTGTGTCTGGCTAGAATATGTATTTCACAGAAAAGGAAATCCAAATGGCCAATAAACACATGAAAATGTGCTAAATTATATTAGCACTTAAAGAAATGTTGACTGCAGTCACGTGAAATACAATCACACTTGCACCAAGGGCTAAAATTTAAAACTCCTGTGTTACTTAATGTAGGGGAAAACTGAGCAACAGGACCACTCATGCATTGCCACTAGGACTAAATTCATACAAGCACTTGGAAAACTATCGTCATTTACTAAAGATAAGTATTTGCCTTCCTGATGGCCCAGCAATTCCACTCCTTGGTATTTCCCAGCATAAATGTGTACACAGGTTTACCAAAGGTTAAGTACAATAATATTCACAGCGGGACTATTCATAATAGCCTAAATGTCCATCAATTAGGATGAATAGATAAATATATTGTAGTATATTCATACAATGAAGTACTATACAGTGGTAAAAAGAAAAGAATTACATCTATATGCAAAATGAGATTAATCTCACAAACACAATGTTAACAGAAGCCAGACACAAAAGAATATATACTACATATGTGTGTGTCTGTGTGTGCATTTAAAATCTAGCAAAATTAAACACTCGAGTTTAGGAGGTATACTTAACTAGTAGAAGAATAAACTCGAGTTTAGGAGGTATACTTAACTAGTAGAAGAATAAACAAAGGCAAAGAAATGATTGCCAAAAAAGTAAAGATAGAGAGAGTGATTTGTGATTGGGAAGGAATGTGTAGAAGAATTCTGGGGTCCTGGCAATCTATTTTTACTTTACCTGAGTTCAGGTTGCATAATTTTTTTTGATTATACATATTTATAAGGTACAGAGTTGACTATCAGTATTTGTGTACAGTATGAGATGATCAAATCAATATTATTAGCATGTTCATTATTACAAACCATAACTATTCTGTGTGTTCCTTATCCAATTACTTCCTAACCCCACTTACCCTCCCCCTTTCCTACCTCTAGTAACTATGGGTCTATTCTCTCCTTCTGAAAGTTCAATCTTTTATTGGGTTACGCAAATTTTAAAAAATAATGTGTTAAGCTGTGTTGAGAGACACTCATTCACAGGTATCTCACACACCTACACATCTGCTGAGTATGCCAAAGACATAAGAGCCTGACTACTCTTTACCATGCCACTTCTCAGGGTTGTATTTTCAGTGAGCAACCTTGAGGAATGAAGTAATGTCTCCATGTGGGACAAAGAGCAGTTTTTCTCACTGCTTGCTATAAAACAGCAGATTCACCAAGCAGAGTGTTCCTTCCATGTAATGCACCCTACTGCATGTGCAGGCATCTACCTGTTCCCACTGTATTGCCCCTCTGCAACTTGGGGAGCAAAGGAAACCAACACAAATATGCTGATGCTCACGCTGCTTGCTGTGCCATGACTAATAAAGACCTTTGTCTCTGATCCAGGAGTCTCATGCCTTCTGCCTGCCTCCATAAAACAGTAACAGCAAACTCACTAATTTTGAATAGAGTAAAATCAAATCCAAGCCCTGACAAGCTGTATATTTACTTTTTATGCATTTCTATGTATGTATATTTCACGATAAAAAAGGTTTTAAAATTCACCTAAATCCTTTTTTTTTTTTAACCCATCATTTTTTGAGTTTCTGAGAACACAATGATAACCAGGACAGAAGGTAATACTAAAAAATGTATTCACTGGGAGAGAGAGTCAAGCTGAAGATAAATTATGGTGCTGCTTTATGAGAACAGAAAAGGGGAACAGGAAAGGGTTTTTAGAAAAAGAGGATGTTTCCACTGTCCTAATACTTTCATTAATCTTGTTACTTGTCAATAGGACTATCCTAGTTAGAGATTTCAAGACAAAAGAGAAGCACTTTAAAAGCAAACAAACTCTGTCAAAGAAGTGAAAACAAATTTATCAACTTAAGGAATATTTTAGCAAATTCAGATAAACTGGCAAATAGAGTGTTTTTTGCATATACTAATTGGAAAGAACTAGGAATTTTCCAGCTTGGAATTCATTCAGAAAGTGTGTCTTTAATCCCATGTTACAGTAGTTGTCATACATGTCTCATACATTCATCTTTCATTCAAAGAAATGGTGCCAAGAATACTTGGCACAATCGAAGAAGATACGGTCTTCTCAGTGTCTTCTCTGTGCTTGCAGCCTGCAGGAGTTATAGCTGAGTGCACAGGTTATTGAAATAAAATTGGACAACTGCTATCCACGTGAGGAACGACAACTAAATTGGATTAGGGGATGGGTAGGTTTTGTGGGGTGCATGAGCCTCAATGAAATTAAGATTTAAATGATACACAGAATGGGGTTGGGGGCTAGAGAGTATTTCAGAGAGAGAGAACACAGACAGAAGTAAGAGATCACACGGCTGTACTCTTAAAAAGGGCTAAGGTCATAGCTCATTTGAACCATAACTATAAAAAATAATAAAACGACACTAATATATTGAAGTCTGATTATTTGGGGGTATAAATTAAATACTGTAAAAATAAAGGTATTTTTTAATTACCACAGCATTTACATAAATTATTTACCTAATTATCTTTCAATTTTGCATAGATTTTTTTCACTGGGGCCATTAATTACATTTTATACAGAAAGGAAAATAAACACATTCCAATTTCCAAGGCGAAGCTTTTCCTTTTTTCCCCAGGAAGCAATGTCAGTAAGTACATAGAAAACTAAGTCAATCATTCTGAAATATCTATTTTATGCACCAACAGTTAGAATATCACTTAGAAACAGCTCTAAAATCCAAGCAAGTTCGGGGTCTGTATTCTAACAAGCATCCAAGAAACTATTTGGCTAAAGGAGATGAAGATAACTGGTAAACAATTTGGAATAGAGTTGTCTGACTGAGCTGACCAGAAGCCAGCTTGCGTTCCGTGTGCATTTCTACATGGTATCCATGGAAATGAGATCAGACCGCACAGAGGCAAACAAAGGCCACCTTCAAATGAATCAGGGAGAATGACAACTGCCAATGTTCACGGCGTCCATCAGTGAAGTAGCTTTGTTCATGCTTTTCAAAACACAATGAAATAATCTCTTACACTCACAATACAGTGTCTAACACTCTTTTATTTCCATTGGTCTGTTTAAACATTAACCTCATTTTTATACAGAAAGCCTTTCAGTGATCAGGAGTTATGTACGGCTTCTCTAGTAAAAACTGTCTCTAGTCACTTTAAACTAATAAAAGGAAGAATTGCAGTCAACCTTTCAGAACAAAGAATAATAATGCAGGAATCTCTGCTGACAAAATCGCAGGGTTTCTATTGACTATTTGGGCAACAGAATAGACAAGTCTCTCAAAGGAAATAAAATATATTTGAAAATTATTAACAGTCCCAATATTCTATGGAGCTGAAAACATTAGCAAAATATGCAGTTCAAGTTTATACTGGTTAGTGAAAGTAATTTATGTGTGCAAGACTCAGCAGGCATAGACTGCATAAAGCACTTGAATATAAGGACTTTGAACTAATTATAACTAACAAAATTAGTAATAGACATAAATTTCTTTTCTAATTTATATGACTAAATGGAAATGCTATAAAATGCTTTGAAAACACTACTGAGTTACACGGAATAAAAGGTATGTGTTCAGATATAATACATAATCTGAAAAGATTTTGAGTGTCTATATTATACCATAGAGAAGTAGAGAATTAAAAGCTTAACTGAGGAAACATGAATCGATACAGCATCTCTGAAAGAACTTGTTTGTTTTTTAGGAAATCTGACATTATTTAAAGCACTGATATTAATTCTACTAGCAGAATTGGAATGTTATTATATATTACACACCCTAAAAAATCACTAAACTTATTCATTACAACTACTTTAGTGGGATCGGTATGTTATGAAACAAACAAAAATGTATAGAAGGGCTCCCTCATCAACCCAAGCTGCCACACTGGAGGGAGGGAGGCGCCTCTTCCCATACCTCTGCTTTCTTCCCCTCTCTGCATAACTGGGACAATGTTACCTTTCTGATTAATTATCAGTTAATACCCTCTCCATTTCATATCCTGGAAGCTACTTTTCCTACCTTCCCATGATCATCTGTGGCTTCTAATCAGGGGCTCCTAATGACCAGACCTGTCATTATTGCTAGTCATCTAACTTTCTCCCTTTCCATTCTCTCTGATTAACATTCTTTCCATAACCATCAAAGCTCCTCCCCTTCCCTCAGTTTCTCTTGTGTGATGGACCTCTGCCTCATATAGATGGTTCAGTACAATTTTTAAAAATTGCAAGTGTACCATGTAGTGCTGTAAGTAATAGAAGTAAAAAAATTTCATCATAAAAAAATTTTATGCTAGTTTTCCCATGTTTGCTTGTTTGTTTTTTTAAAGGCAGCTTCTCCCATCTCACCCTTCTTGCTACTCTCTTCTTTCTTTTACTACCAAACTTTCTGGCCCTGTCTACATTTCTTCACCTTGTGTATTAGTCCGTTTCTGTTGCTTATGACAAAATACCTGGAACCGGGTACTTTGTAAGAAAATGAAATTTATTGCTTACAGTTTCAGAGGCTGGGAAGTCCAAAGTCCAGGGAACACATCCAGGGAGGGTCTTGTCCTGGTGGTGGCTACAGCAACTCAGGGTATCACATGGTGAATATGGTAGAGCAGAGAGACGGAGACCTCCTCCTGCACTCTCCTTTTAAGGGCCTCAGAACCACAATCATGACCACCATTTTTAGTCCATTCACTAGGCACGGTCCTCAGAATCTAATCACCTCTTCAAGGTCCCACCTTGCAATTATTATAATAAGATTTTCCATCTTCTTAACAGTCACAGTGGGGATTAAGTTTTGGGGGGACATTGAACCCAAGCCACCTTCCTTTTCCTCCTCAGCCCACTCCGTTCTGGTGTCTACTTTTTATACTCCCTGGAGATCACCCCTGTCAGGGCTGTCAGACTTGCTTGACTTCTGTGAAGAAGTTGACCCTATTGACCAACTCTTCCTTCTCCAAATATTTCTGTGGTGCCCCATTGCCTACGGTCTTCTTTCTACTTCTCCAGCTGCTCCCTCTCCTTCCTTTCACACTTCTCTTCCTCACCTGACCCTCTAAAGCAGATCCTTGAGCTGTGGCCAAAGTCCTACTGCAGTCCCTTTTTGCCTGACTAATCTTATCAATGCCACGTCTTCAATTATTCTCTAGATGCTGATGACTCCTAAATCTCTATCACCATCTCGCTCTCTTTCCTGTCCCTAACCCCTGTACATATGACTACCTGTTAACTAGATATGAACACCTAGATGTCTGAAACTCAACCTGTCAAACTGAATTGATATCTCTTTCTTCCATCTTTCCCTCCTTCAACACTCCTTGCCTCAGTAAATGGCACTCCATGAACTGCTTTGTCCACATCAGAAACCTAAGCATCAGGCTCTTCTCTCTCTCACCATCACCAAAGTAAATCAATCACCAATTCCTTAAGAAGAATGGATGGGAATTGGTCTTTCAAATCAGTTCTTCATTTTCTTTCTCTACTGCTACTATCTGAGTTTTTACCACCATCATCGCTCACCTGGTGCACTAAACTAAAACTAAAACTAAAACCAGTTTTCTCCTAAATGGTCTTGGGACCTTCCCTCTGCCCTCCATCCAATCCACCCTCGTCCCTGTCACCAGAGTGATCTGCCTAAGGAGCAAACCTGATCATGTCATGCTCCTGCTCAAGTCCCTTTGAAACCTTTCCATTGTCTTCAGGATAAAACCCGTGCTGCTTATCATGGTTTATGGGGCCCTGCAAGGTCTGCTGGCTGCTGACCTCTCAGCTTTCACGCTCTTCAAACACCTTGAGCACCTGTTCTGGGCACAAATGACCTCTGCTTTCATTGTGTCAGTTTCCTTTTCATGAACCTAAACTCCTGATCCAGGAACTAGGAGACTTGGTCCTGTTGCTAGTTACGTTGCTCTCTATCTTATTTTCCCATAGTATCACTTACAGCCATTTTTAAAGGGGAGAACTGGGCTCATTTCTGAGGTTCTTTGTGGCAGATCTAAATTCTGATTCTCTCTGTCCCCTTGAAGACTTCTCAGGAGGCTTGACACATCAGTGTGGCACAGTGATATTCCTCCCTCCTCCGAACTCAACTTTTAGTTCTGTACCACTCATTAATTACATGTGAAAGTACATGACATCTATTATACTATAGAAACTTACGTTGTAGTTCAAAGTTATAGAAAACAATAAGTTCTGAATTCTATAAAAATTTTTGAAGGCACCAAGAGGTATGATGGCCTTAAATTTCAATAATCCAAAAGCTCAAAGACAATGTCAAGAACCCATTTCATTCCATCTTTCCACGAGGCTATCACAAGTATATTGGCTTTATCCTTAATCTAACTGTATCATGGTTGCAAGATGGCTGTAGCTATTTCAAATTTCACATCTAAACCTGACAAAGTTTCTTAACTAATGTCTGTCTTAGTAATGAAAATTCCTTTTCCTGAAGTCCCCCAGCAGATCTCCCCGATGTCTCATTGGCCAACATTGCATAAGATGCCCATGTCTAAATGAGACACTGGTGAGAGGCACAGGACTACCAGATTGGCCCAGCTGCATCACTCTTCAGCTTCCCCTGGATCTCCTAGCTGTACAGAGTAGGGTGGTAACTCAATAAATATACACCTGCTAGAAAGGAGGATGACAGGGGCTGAAATTGGTTAGGTTCTCTTCAGGGCTCTGAGACAATTTCCCTTTCCCATGTTTGGATTTGTTTGCACATAGCCTGCAAGCTCTCTGGACCATGTTTCAGGTTTTCTCTGATTCCACATTGGGCCTAGCACACTGTCTTACATAAAGTAGGTGCTTCATAAAGACATGACTAAATATTCATTTTATGGAATTCACTGTAGCCAGATCAATAGAGCCCCGTGGACCATCTGAAGGGGCATCAGAATCACTGTCATTCACAGAATCTATTGTCTCGTGATTTGTGATAATCAGGATTTTCCCCTTCAGAGAGCCATTCTTCTGTGTATTCTTCCTGGTAAATCATTGGTCCCTCCACACCTTTACTTGCTGATTAGACAGACAACCTTCCATGGTTCCTCCTGGTTAATGCCATGCTGAATCTTTGAGTAATATCCCAAGCTGAGCAGGGTTGGTAGTTGAAACTAAAGCTTATGGCTTTCGTGGTAACACTTTACATGATGCCAGGTTACTTTGGGCCCCAAACGTTTTCCCGATTCTTCCCCTATATTTTTTATACACTGACTGAACATGTATCATTATTTTGCTGAATATCTAAAATTCCATCATTAGAAGCTCATCTCTTCACATTAACAGGCTTCTCTCTTTTCATATGCCCAGGGCTGTTAGCACATAAAGACAGGGAGCAGTCATCATTCGCTTTGGAGGGAATTCAGCCACCGACTCCTGGTGTTGAAATCCACCTGTCTTGGTGGTCTTCTTGCAACAGTGGTACAGGCAACACTGGAATTTTAATTCCTTAGGAAAGGAGAGGAGGCAGTGGTGATATGTAAGTAATCACTTCCAAACCTGACTGTATATATAGGTAATGTTTTTAAATACTGAATTCTGAGCCCCAGTCCATGAATTTAAGTCAAACAATGGCTCATGAACCAGTACTTAAGAGAGCAAAGCTGAGCTGAGGTTGGGTTGGTAAAGCTAGTGAGCATTGGGGCAGGGGCATTATTTTATCAGAGTGTGGCTAAGGCCATTGAGGGGCAGACAATGAGAAGAGTGGTTTAGGGTGGGTCCCAGAAGCAAAAGGTTACCTCAAGCTTTCTTTTTCCTCACAAAAGGAAAACAGCCCTACTTTATAATTTTGCTTGGCATTATCTCTTCTGGCATTGGACAAAGGTTAGTAGTAAAGAGATGAGAGAAAAAGGGAAAAAGTAACAATGCAGTGAAGGCAAAGGAAACAGTATGGAAAATATTCTGACACTAAATATGGTATGACCAGGTGTAGTCAGAATGCAGAATGGTATATACAGGTGTGTGTGTGTGTGTGTGTGTATGCTTTGGAGTGGATTTGTGTGTGTGCCTGTGTGTATGTGTGTAAAGTGTGTGCAACAGTATATGTGTGTGCAGGTGAAGGTGTAGGAGAAAAAAGTTTGGATATATGTAGGCTGTGACCAAGGACTTTTTGTGATATGCCAAGAAATTTGGGCTTTACCCTACATGAGACAGGGAGCCGCCAAATGTTTGAAACAAGGGAGTAATTGGATAGAGCTAAGTGTTTTAGAAAGATAACATTGGTGACAATGAATAGGATAGACTGGAGGGACAAGAAACAAACAAAAAAGCTACAGTACTCCACACACAACAAAGTGAGGGCCTGAACTGGGTGGTGGCAGAAGTTGCATGGATTGGAGGGGAGGGGGCAGGGAACCCACAGAATGTATAGACTGGCTGTGAGGTTGAAACATGGGTAAATATTCCTGGCTTTGGTGTTTGCATGGTAATGCTGCCATTAAACAATAGTAGACAATTAGGAGTAAGTTTCTTTTATACTGGTGTTGAATTGAGTTTAGGAAATATTGTCTGTCATGCTTATAGGGCATGTAGGTGGAGAGGATGGGGGGGTGATGAAAATACTGATCTGGAACTCAGGAGAGGAGTCTGGCTGGAGACTTAAGCAGTTTGACTTGAGCAGGGAATGGGCCCAGAGAAAATCTGTAGAGTGAAGAAGAGGATCCAGGATGGAGCTCTGCAAAACACCAGCAAGAAATGTGCCTGTGAATGAGACTCAGAAGGAGCAGCCAGGCAAGTAGGAGAAAAACAGAGGGAGAACAGAAGCCAGAGGCAGAGTGTGTTTCAGGAGGAAATCAAATATTAAAAGGAAGACATTTTAACTAGGAAAGAAATTAGAATATTTACAGATTGAGGAGACATTGCATTAGGGAGAGAATTTGAAGATGTACATTAAAGAGGGCATGACGGCTGGGGCAGGGTCCCAGGGGTAGTGAGAAAAGATGTGCTCCAGAACCCAGGCTGAAGTCCTATCCTTGGCCTGTTAACACACTGGAGAATGTTCATGATGTCATTCATCTAAAAATTACATTTCCCTTTCCTCTCAGGACTTATATTGAGTTTAAAGGTTATCTAGGCCTCTTTTGGCCTCTCTGTTCCATCCTCAGCTTTCCCATTTACCATTTCAATGATTTGAAGCACGTAAATCAGGAACAAAAATGAAAGGTGATAAATATGGATCTAAACTATGAGTATAGCTTTTTCTTAACACCTGCAAAAAGGTTTGTGGAAAGTGACTTTGAATGTTAAGTGTTAAAATTGTACATGTATAAATTTATAAACAACTATGTATATGTGAGTGTAGTGATGATGAATACTCAAAAATTTTATACAGATCGGGTAATGCCATAAAAATTTTAGATACTACTGAGCTAGAGATCTCAATTATTCATGTTAACCTTGGAGATTCATGGTATCAAAAAATGGTGCTGCTTCCCTAGGAAACTCTCTTGATAGCACAAATTATAAAGCTTTATTATGATCGTTTTAAAGATAAGAGAAAAGTTGTTCCTGGAGTCTGCTAATAACTGGAGCAAGTAGAGGGAATAAATACATGAAATATTTTTACAGATGTCATGTTATATCATCTCCACTTCCTTACACTGAGTTGTCCTTACAACTAACTCCAGGTTGAAATCTCTACCTGACTTCATGCCTTGCAGTAACACATTCCACTAAGGTGTTTCTCACTCTTTAAGGAACAAGCCTGAACACTTCAAAGAAAATGATGTTATGTTTCTACAGCTTCTTTTAATACGGGGTAATTAAAGAGAGATGAGAAGCCCAGATTTATCTTTCTATTAGTTCTTAGGGAGGTTGTGGTGTCTCGGGGACTGATATTTAATGTAGAATCCAACTTTATCTGAAACCCTTAGATTAGGGTTGACGCCCCCCTCAGAAGAACTCTTGTGCCCCAGAAGAGAATATCTGTGAAGCACCAGACACAGTTTAGACGTAAAACCTAATGATGCCCGTTCTCTGCTGGGAGAGGGGATGGTGGTGTTACTTCTCTGTTATCTCTGACCTGGAGAAAATGACACAGGGTCGACCTGCACTAGGATTCTTCCACAATAAAGAAAAGCTTTTTTTTGAGGCTGAATGTTAGCCTCAAAGAAGGACAGCGTAGGAGAAATATTTATCTTCTTTGTAAAAACACCTGAAAATCCGAGACCTTTTATTTTTTTATTTTTTGGTGTTGTTTTTATAGTTGTTCAAACTACAAAATACAAATGTGACTCCTCCTCCCCAAATAAACTAAAGTTCTTAAACCGAAAGCACACACTAGACTCTGGATAAAGGTCGGGAGAAAGTACTTAAATACTCCTAATGTGGGTCTGCACAACAGCGGCGCACCCCCAGCCTTATTTCCCCACTGAGTGCAAAAGAAGTCCGGCGGCGGGTGGGCCCCACTCCCACAGCACTGCAGTTGGAGCTGGAACTGCTGCCCCGGCTAATTCTCTCTTTGCGGCATCTGTGATCAAGAAAGTGGAAAACCTTTTCCTGGCCTAAGTTTACATTCGGTGAATAGACGACCTTACGACAATACGAGGAAGGCAGAAGGGAAGGAAGAATTCCCCTCTGCCAGGCACTTAATAGGCGCTTGGGTTTTCTAAATCTCCTAAGGGGAGAAACACCGGGCTGAGTCCTGAAGCAAGAAATGGAGGCATTATTCACAACCTTGGGTTGAAAAATAAGCATTTGGGGCTCGGAGTCCTCTGAAAAGCTACCAGGCATTGCTCTGGGGAGCTGCAGGCTGCTGCCCAGCACCGGATTTCGGGTTTCCCTGGTCCCGAGCAGACGCGGCACCTGTCTGAGCCAGGGGAAGGTGGGCTGCAGGACCCAGATCTCCAGGACACCCGCTAACCCCCATTCTCCCCATGCGCGCGTGTGTGTGCACCCAAAACAAAAGCGCTCATCGAGATGACTCTGGAGGGTGCTTCTTTGGACGGTGCTTCACAGACAGGGTGAGACACGTCTTATGGGGACGCGAGGCCCGGGAGAGCAGGAACGGGAGGATTTCGCTCTCCAACCAGCTCCGGACGGCTGCGAGCCCGGTTCCACGTGGAATCGGAGCGGAGACTCAGGCCGCCTTCTCCCGAGTCCCGCCTAACCCGCCCTCCCGCCCTCCTGCCAAGGACGCCGAGCGAACTCCACGCTTACCTTGACCGAGCGCTAACACCAGCCGCGGCGGCAGCGGCAGCAGCGGCGCACCCCTTGTCCGGCCGGGTCCCATCCTGGACCTACCCTGGGGACGGGAGCTGCTCAGTGTGCAGAGGATGCCCTTGGCCGAGGGATACAAGAACCCGGACCCTCTCCAGAAGCCGTCGGGAGGGCTTCTCTCCCCGCCCGGGTGAGCTCAGGAAAAAGTTGCCGGGCCGCTCCCGGGCCCGCCCAGGCCAGCCCCTCCCGCCCGGGCAAACGCCGGATCTGCGCCGGCCCCGCCCCGCCGAGCCCCGGCCCCGCGGGCTACACCTCCGCGGCTCCACACCCCGGCGCGCCGCACCTTGTCTCCCCAACAGCCGCACAGCCCCGGCATCCTGGAGGCGGCGGGGATGGGGCTCACGCGCCTGGCGGCAGCATTTCCTACCCTGGGCTAGACTGGCCGAGCACCTGAGCCCTGGCACTACCCTGCCCCCGGACAGCCTGTCGCCCGCCCGCAGCAGAGCCCTGGCCCCTCCACGCAGTCCTTTGCTGCTCCCGGGTCCTTGCAGGGGGAGCCGCGAGCCCTAAGCCACAGCTCCCAGGGGCTGCGCGATGCGTCGTTTTCTCTGCCTTTCCAAACTGGGTGGAGAAGGGGACAAAAATAAGTGCAGAATGACCAGGTTAGAAACTAGCTCATCGGGAAAGAAGTTATGATTATCCGAGGTGATATTTAAGCACGACCTGCTGCAAGAGCTGTGTGTGTGTGTGTGTGTGTGTGTGTGTGTGTGTGTGTGTGTGTGTG
>NW_007727041.1:235087-268673 GCF_000696425.1 Galeopterus variegatus
AGAGAGAGAGAGAGAGAGAGAGAGAGAGAGAGAGAGAGAGAGAGAGAGATCATCAAGCATTCCTCTCCTTGCAGGTACTGAGCTGATCGATGATTTGCTTACTGAGTTTAAATAATTTACTTCTAGACACACAGTAGCGTGAGAGCCCATATATGAACCCGTGACTCTTCCTCTTTGTCTATATTACACCGTGACTATTTTCTCCCATTCTTTCAGACTCAGATCTGGACAGAGAACGTTCTATAACTGTATGAGATTTCTACTTACAAACCTAAGGTATAGGATATTCACTTCTCTTCTTCAAATCTGGTTTTTCATCCAAAAGTTCACCCACAGATTCCCAGCACTTTGCTGGAACCAGAGTTATTCTAGTGACTACTTTTGTCAGGTAATCAAATGTTTTCGTAAATTAAACTTAAGGAGTTATTCGTCTAAGCATCGCCATTGTCACCCTTCCCAATCTTCCTGGATCACGACTATGAGCAGACGGGATGCCTAGCATACTGCCCCAGGAAGCAGAGTGGTTCAAGGCAGGAAAGACTTGATCAATTGGTAAAAATCAAATGCTTCTCTTTACTAGGGATAGGACTGAAGTCTTGAATTTTTTAAGTATTAAATTAGTATTCATCAGATGCTACTGCTTATGGTCATGACTATAAATTCAACACCTTTAGATTCAAAATGTATAGCCCTGGGTTCTTTCCTGTTTTATCTGTCACTTATTAACTCTGCTTACTAATCCTGACAAACATTTGACGGCAATTTTTTCTGGCCTGTCTGTGGTTCTTACCTGCTTACTAAGACTCCGGATACCACCTGAGAGCTCTTAGGTGGCCGCTCACTAACCCTGACACACAACCTTGACTCTCCTCACAGACTTCTTGCAGGAAGTCAGCCAAGTTTCAGGGAGATGAATATCTGTCTGTTTCCTTTTGACTCACTGAAATGTGAGTAAGTGTTTGGAACAGACCCTTGTTTGGGAGGCAGGATAGTTCCCTTTATGTGTCACAGGAATCTGTGCTTTGTATCTAGGTGCTGGATAGGAAAATGCACCCTACTTGGCTTTGGTTCTCAAAACTGGGCAAATTAACATTATTCTGGCATGAAGTACAGGGGATATATTTTTCCAGAGCAGGCAAAAATTTTAAGGAACAGAGAACAAACTTCTGCCTCACATTAATTTTAAGAGCATAAAGGGTTCCTGAGACAAAACAGTTTGAGAACCCCTACCTTCATCTTCTAGGAGCTATTCTGCCCAGGTGTGGTTGTGCTAAGCTTCGCATTCTGAGCAGAAGATAGAGAAGAGTAAGCCAGGGCTTCTCAAACTCTTTGGTCTCAAGAGTCCTTTACACTCTTCAAATTATTGAGGATCCCAAAGAACTTTTATTTATGTGAATTATTACTAATGGATATTTACCATATAAGAAATTAAAACATAATTTTTGAAATATGTATGTATTAATGTATTTTTAAATAACAAAAAGTTCATTACATGTTAGCATAAATAACGTGTATTATGCAAAATAACTATATTTCCCCAAATAGAAAAATCCATGAGAAGGGTGGCATTGCTTTAACATTTTCGCCCATTTTTTAATCTAGCTTAAGAGCAGACACTTGGATTCTCCTGTCTGCTTCTGCTTTCAATCTATTGCAATATGTAGTTTTGGTCAAGGTATATAGTTAATCCGGTGTCACACAGATATGTACTTGCAAAAACAAGAGACAATGCCGGATAATGCTCTGATACTACAACAAAACTCAACATGCTGTAGTTTCTTAAAGAATATTGCGGTGTGGAATCTGAAACCATATCGATGACTTTTCCTAGTCTGTGGCATGAAAATTCACAGGCTGACATCTCCCTGTCCCCGCCCCTTCCTTTCTCTGTTAGTGCCCAGTGGTGAAGAACGCCAGGTTTACCAGCCCTCTTCATTGTTCTTGCACCATCAGGGCAAATGTCAACTCAGGGAGAAAGACAAATAATGTTTCTGTATTGTTCTAAGAGTAGTTTTGACTTCTCTGACCACTTGAAAGAGTCTTGAGACACCCAGAGACCGCACACTGAAAACTGCTGGGGTGGAGTGAGGCCTTTTCCTCCTCTTCTCATTCTCTTAACTTCAGGCAGGAGTTTTGGGAGTGGAGGGAAGTCAGATGAGTTTTTCCCAGTGTTTTCTTCTGATCTCTTTTATCTTCATATCCTGCTCTTCTTTGCTTACCTCATTTCCACATGTTCAGTCACTTAAACCAGAAACCTCTGCTTTTTTTCCCAGGGCCACCAACAGGCCACCTTGCCACCACACCATACCAATTCTGTCTTTCCCTTCTACCATAGTTATCTGTGCCATCTTTTATTTTCTGTTCCTCTCCCACTAAATAATCTCTGTGCTTTCTCCTCTCCCATCTGCAGCCCACCGTTTATACCTGTCATTACAGTTATCTCTCTAAAATGCAAGATTGATCTGTTGAAAACCTTTGGGTGTCTACAGGATAAAGTTCAAGTGCCTTAGCACGTAAGCTCCCAGTTAGGCCCCAACCTACCTCTGCAGTCTCTTTCACCATTTTTCCGTCTTGCACGCTATGTTTAGGCCAAATTCAACTGTTCACCTGCCTGCCTTTCCAATTCCTCCTTGCTAATTCCTTAGTTATTTTTTTCTGCTTAGAATGGCTTTCTCTTTTATCTCCATTTCTTCAAATTTTACTTCAAGTCTCCTGTCCGATTTTGTATTATCTGCCCAACTTTTCCTATCCCCTTAATTGAGAGCCAATTATTCTTCTTTCTTGGTTCTTGGATCCCCTAATTTGCTTTCTATTTTTCAAATCATCTTTCTTTTGAATGTATTATGGTGGGACTTTTATGTGTATACTCTACTTTCTTACTTAAATGCTGGATCTCTGAAAACTTTTATGTTTATATTACAAAAGCCTGGTCCTAAACTTGGTAAATAATAAGTTTCTAATAAAATCATTATTACACTAGACTGAATTTTCTAACAGTTCCATATTTTTCTCCTTTGGCCTGAAAAGGGTATGAATGTGAAATTCTATGTAAGTCCTGGAAATTTTAAAATGAAATGACCAGTGGCTCCTCAGACATTACCAATTGAGCCCATATGACTGAGTAAAGCTAAGAATCCATTGAGCTTGACTTACCACAGGTCTCCAGACACTGGCTGAGTTGCATAATGTCCAAAAATAACAGAGAAACTTACTATTTAAAATCAGACAAAAAAAGTAAACAAAAATAAAATAATTCTGTGTTCTCCAGCTCCCTGGACCCATCAATACACCTATGAATTTTATTCATACTTCTAGCGCTACTAAGGGTGACTGTCCTTACTTGTTTTCATGTGTGTGGCAAATGTGCAAAATAATCTGCTGGCTCTGCCCATAGGGCTTTCTCAGTCTTCCATGATCCCTCTCTAGAAGTCACTGAGTGGCGTTATCCTGCCTCCTAGTCACTTCAGCAGACAACTGCCCCAAGCTGGACTAATCGGATTCTTTCTCCCAGGAATTTGTATTCAGAGTATAAACATTCTAGAGTCTTTGCTGAACACATGGACTAGGAATTCATGTTCACTTGGGACATCCGTTTTCTTTAATGATTATACAAAGAGTCAACCTTCAGCTATTCACAGAAAGCAAAGATACAGAGATGAGAGACCAAGAAACTGAGGTATGTACAAATGAGAGAGAGAGATTGTTTTAGTTATCTCTTTCTATTTTTTGTTTCCAGTAGTTCGTGAACTCTAGCTGTCCTTCCTACCTTAAATTCCATGAAATGTCCCTTATCCTTCTAATAATTTCTTTTTTTCTCTTAAGCTAGTTTGAACAGGTTTCTGTTCCTTGCACTGGATTAACTTTAAAACAAATTTGTCCCTCCTATAGGAAATCCTTAAGGAGAGTGAACATGTCTCATTAACTTCTTTTAGTCACAGTCCCTAGAATGGTCTGATACAGAGTTGATGATACTCAATAAATGTTTGTTCCACTATGAATAAACACACTTGTTCCGCTGAGGCTGATGTCTTATTTAGTTAAGATGAACCAGAGAAAAAAAGTTAAGTTTCTCTTTTAGAACATGGAAAAGCTCAGTGATGGGGAAACATTGTTCATATGTACTTCAGATTTTTTTTTTTTTAAACTGTCATATGATGGATTATGGCTGCTTATGGCTATCTGCTGCTTTGCTGTCTCTGGAAAACTTGGATGTTCCATTTAGGAATCAGTTATTTTTCAAGGGGGGAAAAAAATCAATCTTACTCAACTAGCCTAAGTCAAAGAATACTTAATTGAAAGAATATGAAGAAATTTTCAAGAACCCAAAGACATGAATTACAGCCTGGTCTCAGGTACCTAAAGTGCAGACTGGAAATACGGGAACACAATTCACTCTGCACAGCTTTTAGGGATTGCATGAGTTCTTGGCTCTGCCTCTCTGTGTACCTCCTCTAGCCTTCTTTCTGTAGACTAACTTCCTCTTTAATTCCTCTTCATTTCCATTGCCCTATAGCTTCAACTTCCAAGTGCTTTTAGTTTTCCATGGCCTGTCTCCAGTCCAGATTCTATAATTTTCTAATTTTAATTCAGAAAAGGGTCTTCTTCAGCTTGCCACACTCCTAAGCCCATTAAAGATTATTTTTCTTTCTAAAGTCCTCTACCAAGAATACACAGTCTTTGGTTCTTTAGGTAGCTATTATCCTCAAGCCAAGACCCCTTCTTTCTCAGCCATTCTGCAATTTAACTTTTAGTGCATCTCGAGTGACATTAACTTTTGTTCTATTTGAAGTTGTTTTGATTGTACCAGTTAGATTGGAGCCTGTCCTTTTAGGTGGAAACAAACTTCAAATGTTTAACATCAAAAAGTCAACCATAGCCAATTTTACCATTAGCATTTATTTGACTGGCAGGCCAGTGAACTTTGTTTACACTTCAAAAGAATGAAATCAGTGAAGCTGGGAGAGCCTAAATAGATTTTGAACTTTAGTTTTGCCGGGGATCTGTCTCAATCATGATCTAAATTTTTTCTTCCTCTACATCTAGTATTATGCCATATGAGAAAGCCACAGTTACTATTCCTGGCTCACAAACTTTGGCCCATTTCATGGTGTTATATTTGTCTCATATATCTTACAATTCCTGCATAATTCTCTTATAGACTTTCTACCTCTCTCACAAATTCTTATAATTTCTAATATAATCCTTCACTTGGATGAAGTTGAGAATCTTATAATAACTTCACTATTGTAACTTATTAGTTCACTTAACACATTTATTTAGCATCTATCATGTGCAAAGAAATGAGCCAAGCCCTGTGGTGAGAACTAATATTTACCATCTTCAATGGCTGTCTTCAATAAGTTTGAAATCTCACTACCAAATATTGTCTTCAGAGACTTGCTCTATATGCTGTGTATGATACAGAGAGTGTGAAATTTCAGTGTGGTTTATGTCATTCAGTAGAATGAAAGAACGTTTAGGCACATTTTCTTTAGTTTCAGTATAAACCTTTATAAAAGTACAGTAATATGGAAGGTGGCTTGTACCATTAAAAAAACTGTAAATGTGTAGGTAATATAAGATGTTTCAAGGCTTAATTTTGAGGAGAACTAACATTTTTAAAGCACTTAAAACAATAATTTTTCACATGATATGCTATTGCCATACCTAATACCAAGGTAATGCAGTTCATTTTCTTATAGTTGTGGCCCGTGACACATATACAGAGGTAACGACTTTCACTCATTTGTAAACTTAAACTTAGCTTCTCAGTCTCTAAGTGCAAATGAAGTCCCATTCATGCAAATGCCTAAGTGTCCTCCTCTCACTGTTCCCACATGTGTATGTATGGCCCTGCTATGGTCTACATGTGTCCCCTGATATTCATGTGTTGGGAACAATCCCCAACACAACAGTATTGGGATGAGGTCTTTTGGAAGGTGTTTAAATCATGAGGGCTCTACCCTCATGAATGGATTAATGCTGCCACAAAAGGGCTTGATGTAGGGAGGTTGACCCTTTTTGCCCTTCCACCTTCTGCCTTGTGAGGTCACAGCAAGAAGGCCTTTACCAGATACCGGGGTTTGATGTTGGCTTTCCCAGCCCCCAGAACTATGAGAGAATAAATTTCTGCTCTTTATAAATTATCTAGTCTATGGGTATTTTGTTATAGCAGTACAAACAGACTAAGGCAGGCCCTCAACCTTTGAACTATTTCTTTTTTTTTTTTTTGTCTTTTTCGTGACTGGTAAGGAGATCGCAACCCTTGGCTTGGTGTCGCCCGTACCGCGCTCAGCCAGTGAGCGCACCGGCCATTCCTATATAGGATCCGAACCCGCGGCGGGAGAGTCGCTGTGCTCCCAGCACTGCACTCTCCCGAGTGTGCCATGGGGTCAGCCCTGAACTATTTCTTAATGTGCTTGAAGATCAGTCCTGGCTGTGGTTGGCCTCTGTTGCTTGAGGCCCAAGCACTGCTCCATCACCCAAAGGGGGTAGATCCCTGTCCTTTTCCACAACTTGTGATGGTGTTGGATGTCATTGTGCCAGGTTTGCTTGTGAGTCTGCCTTAAAATGAGGAGACTGCCACCTTCTCTCAGACATTCTCTTAGAGGATTGCCTAGAAGACATGCTTATGGCCCAGTGTACTACAAAGACCCATGAGATTTACCTGTAGACATTCCCCTACCCCAACCTCCACATCCCCAGGGTGCATCCATGAATCCAGGGCAGCCGGGTCACCAAACATTCAAATAAGAGTTAACACAGCATACCCTTGGCTGACCCTTGGCTGACCCTTGGCTGCTTCTGAGTCTGGCTCAGAATTTTTCCACCATATCTCCCCGAAATTTGGCTTCTGTTCTTTTCCATTCTCTGCTTTCCCCAACTACCTAATTCCACATGACATATATGACTAAATCTGAGCTCTAGTCCTAGCACAAATCCTCCTGCATATTTATATATATGTAAGTATAAAATTTTAGTAGTGATTATATTTGTTTTTTTTCTTTAGTGGTTGCATTGAGGAACAATTAACATACAATAAGCTTCACATATTTAAATTGTACAATCTGAGATACAAAAATTCCTAATCACACTCTTCAAAACTACTTTATAGGAAAAAGAGTCACATATATTCAGTAGCTCATTTACACAGCATATAGGATCTGAATACATTTCTACCTGCGCAATGTGAGGTATGTAAATTTGTTTAATACTAGGTGTGAGTCTCTCTCAAGGACCATGTAGTGGATCGAATTATGTCCCCCCAAAACTCATTGAAGTTTGAATTGTGTCCCCCAAGTTTTATGTATTAGAAACTTAGCCCCCACCATGACTATTAAGAGGGTGGGAAATCCTACTATGGTAATTGAAAGGTGGAGCCTTGAAGAGGTGATTGGATCGTAGGACTGTGCAGTAGTGAATGGATTAATAAAGGTGGTCAGGGGCATGGTTCGGAGGGCTTTAAAAGAAGAGAGAAGAGAGTCTGCCTCTCTCTCTCTCTCTGCTCTCTCTGCTTCCACCATCTTGCAATGAGAGACTCCTGGGTCACTGTCACCACCACCAGATGGACTTTGGACTTCCCAGCCTCAGAAACTGTAAGCAATAAATTTCATTTTCTTTATAAGTCATCTAGTTCTGGGTATTTTGTTATAAGCAACAGAAACAGACTAATATGGACCATATTGTCTGATAGGAAATACAAAATGAAAAATTCCAGTTATGATATAAACAAAATCCCCACCCACCACACACGTAAGTATCAAACAGACGAAAACAGACTAATAAAGATAATCACAAAATACATCCATACAATGGAATACCACTCAGCAATAAAAAGCAATGATTTCTGTCCCTTTAGTTTTGCCTTTTTGAGAATGTCCTATCCATTGATTCATAGAGTATATAGCCTTTTGTATCTACCTTTTTCGCTTAGCATAACATGTTTGCGATTCATCCATGATGTTGCATATATCAGTTGCTCGTTCCTTTTTATTGCTGGTGCTGAGGGGAGGAAGTTGACTAACAAGGGTAGGAGGAAACTTTTAAGGGTGATAGGAATATTTTATATCTTGATTGTGGAGATGGTTACATGACTATTTACATTTTTCAAAACCCATAGAACTGTTGACTTGAGAAGGATAAACTTTGCCATATGTAAACTATACCTCGATAATCATGACTTTAAAATTTGAAAAATTCAAATTAAAAATAAAATATAAATCTATAGAAAGGGATATAAATTGGGTAAAGTCTGGGCTACATAACGCCATCTGGAGAAGGAGCTGTGGTGGAAGTGGAACTTGGGATGCAATTTAAGGAAGCAAAATGCCAATATTAATGGCACAGTATTTAGGAAAGGAAATTAGAGAGACTAATTCTTCATATTTAATCACTTATTTAAAAGGCATTTTCAATCTGTCTAAGCACATTTGTCTGCCTTGACAAGAAATTGATAAAAGAGAATGGATGTTTCTTTTTATATTCAGTGAAAATAATATTTAAACATAAAACAAATGCCTCACTAGAGAGCTAGGGAGCCCCTGGGGTGTCTGAAGCAGTCCCTCTTCCTCTATTATTTCTGTCAATCCAAGGATGTCTCCCTGATAATACCAACAAATGCAATTCGGTCAACATTTGCTAGAAAAATCTGGTGTTCATTCTCATTTTTGCATTCAGTCAATTTCTGAGTTCTGTGCAATGAGGAATGATCCTTTCTTCATGCTAAGTAGGTCCTGTTACTTTCAATGTAGCATATGTTTCTCGAGTACCTATTATGGCCAGTTACTGCACAGAAGGCAGAATGAGGATGAAACAGAAGCACAATGCATCCTGCCCTCAGGAGAGTGAGAGTCAGCTTGTGGGGTGGACGTACCCCTGCAATAAGGGCCTCTGCTTGGACTTGGCTTGTGCAGGTCTGGAGGATTGGTAGGAGAATTCACAGGGAGGCAATTTGCATTCTTGATTTGAGAAGCCTCATGAATACCTACCTTATTCAAGAAGACAAGATAAAGCAATGACTCAGCATCTGATAGGAGGGTCTAATTTGTTCATTACAGGAAAATGTCTGGTCTCTCTCCTGTTTTCAGGTGTAGCATTACTTGCATACAGTGGATACTTAATAAATGTCTGCTGAATTAGTATTTTAATAAATAATGTATTAAATATTTTAAAACAATGTATAGTTTTCAGAGTTTAAAATGTTAGATGAGTCTCAGAAAGGCATTACATTGATTCATGATAGATTATGAGGAACATGTGTTGAATCATCATAAAAAATATTTTTATGATTCTGATTTTTTTTAAGAAAAGGACAAACTGACATTCCATCTACCTTCTTCAACTTGGAACATAGATGCAATTCCAGAAGGGACAACAAACTGGTTTGTGATCAAGGCCAGCAAAGAGGCCAAGAGAATCATAGAGTTTTTAAGAACTGACCATGATATTATTGAGCCACTGCAGTAGTCCATTGGACTTATGTTCACATCAGAAAATTAAATGGACTCCATTTTGATTTTTGGCTAAAAATTAAAATCTTGAACTTAAAAATATATTTTTTTTATTATAGGGTCCCTCTCTTATTTCAAGAATATCTTTTTGAAACATCTTTTAAAATTTGTTCTGATTGACTATTAAGTGTTGCAGGATTAAGCAATCTCTTCTATTTTATACATATTTTTATTGTCATTTTAACATTTTTTATTTGACTAAGGTAATATTTATTCTTTTCCCCCAAAAGTGTGCATAGGTAGCATACTGATGAGTCTCCAAATATCCAGTATTTCTGTGTTTTATACTTGTACACGAATAGGAAAAGAGCTGGAATTCTAAGGTAATTTTCCTTTTCCCTCAAGTTTCTTCTCATTGTGTTACAGATGAGAACTCTTAGTAGTCTAATTCTTTTTTATTGTACACAACACCTTCATCTTGTAAGAACCTTATGCTAAAAGAAAAACTCTAGACAAATTAAATTTAGCAGAATTTATTTCAGCAAAGAACAATTCATCAATCAGGCAGTACTCAAAAGCATGGGGTTCAGACAGCTCCACCCAGCAGTGTGAGCAGGGAGCTCCTACAGGCTGGACACAGAAACAAAGTAGAGAAATGACCTGACTGGCTACAGCCAGGCATCTGCATTATTTGGGCATTTGTGATGAGCTGGCTGCCTGTGATTGGCTGAATCTCAGCTGTTTGTTTTACTCCTAAATTGAGTTTCAGTTTGTTTACAATACTAAGTTAGGTTGCAATTTGTTATGTAGGAACTCAAAAGTATGGAGACAGACTCAGGCAAATGACCTCCTATTTAGTTTAATACTTATAAGATTTTCTCCTTATCTTTGGAATTCAGAATTATACCAGATGATGTCTGGGGTTGTGCATTTTTAGAACAATTCTGACAGAAACTTGGTGAGCCTCTCCCATCTGAAAATTCCAGACTCTTTTCAGTTCAGGGAAATTTCCTTTTGTTATTTCCTTGCTGCTTCTCTTTCATCTGTACTTTTCCATCCTTCCAATAATATATGCATGGCAGGTCTTTTCAGTTTTTGTTGTTCCTGGTTTTTATTTCTGAGCGGGCTGCCTGCTTTCATCAGCTAGCTTCCTTACCATCCTTTGGGCTGGTAATTTTCTGTAAATGTCTAGGTATTTATTTACAATTTCCTCTTTAAGATTATTTTTCTTTTCTTTTTGCAGTCTTGTTGAGATATAATTTCAATTCAATAGAATTTACTAATTTTTAGTGTGTGATTTGAAGAGTTTTGACAAATGTATACAGTCGTGTAAGTATCACCACAATCACAATGTGGAACTTTTCCATCACTCCAAGAAAGTTCTCTCCCGGCACCTTTGTGGTCCTCTTCCCCAGCTCCAGCCACAGGCAATTGCTTTTCTGCCTCTATCACTATAGTTTTTCCTTTTCAAGAATTTCATATAAACAGAATTATCTAGTATGTGTTCTTTTGTTTTGTTTTTTTAAAATGTGGTCTTTTGTGTGATCTTTAGCAAAATGTTTTCAGATTAAACTGTTGTTGAGTATCAGTAATTCATGACTTTCTTATTGCTGGGTAGTATTCCATTGCATGGCTGTACCACAATTTGTTTAATTACACTCACTTTTAAGCCACTCTAAACTAAGTTTCTGTTACATGAAGTCAATTATATTCCCAAATGAATTATTATTTATTCAAAATACTTTTTTTTAAATTCTGGGACATGTATATAAAATATGCTTTTTATACAAATGGAAGATGATTTGTTTTAATGTTTTGATTTGTAATATTTGGATACTACAGCTTTGGTACTATTTAAAAGTTTGGAAAAATGTTAAAAGCACATTCATAAGTGGAATTCTTCAAAGCCTCAATTCTCAATGCTTTAAATACCATTTTAAAATGTTTTACCTATTTTTAGATTTGTGTGAAAGATTTAAGCTAGCCTCCTAATGTTGAAATGGTTTTGATTTAAATCTTTTTATCAATAATCATAATATAAAGATCTAAGATCTTAAATTAATAGTATTTTAACCAGTACCATATATAAACAATTACATTATTTGTATAATGTATTTCTTTCATCTTTAAACTTTTATAATTACATCAAGAACCCACTTGTCACTGTGAGAAAAAACCATTAGATGCAAAATGCATCAAAACTGTGCCTTATTTTATGTTTACACGGTCATATGTTGTTTTGATTTTACAGCAATTTGTCATAAAGTAATAATGTATATATTGTCATAATTTTATCAGTGGGGCTTCTTTATTCTTTCCATGAATGAAAACACTGGTCTGAGAGTCCTGACAGTTGGTAGAGAGTAAATACATTGAGAGACATTAACTGGAGAGGCAACTTTAGATATTAAGATAATATAGAGACAGAAAAACTAAATGAAATATTACTTTAATAGGTAGCAAGTTTATGGAATTCATTAGTCTAAGATATAATTAATAGATTAAAGAAGACTTAAATACACAGAGACTTTTGTTGATGCACAGCTAATATTAGAACTTGAAATATAAGGACATACTTTCAAACAGTGCTTCTCAGAAGCAGAGCAGAAAGTGCGGCTGGAGTAGTGAGGAGCACCTCATGCTTGGATGTGTCCAAGCACAAGCTGGCTTGCACTGTCAGGGATGTTGTAAAGAAGGCTCCAGTAGTGGATGAGTTTTAAATTGCCTCCAAATTTACAAGTCAATGATTAGAGACCATCCTACATGTTCATGAATTTCTTCCCAAAGAGATATATAAGTGAGCTGGATAAGTAACACTTTACAAAACTTCATCTACCATGATGGTATTTCGCATAGCATTGCTTCTGATTGAGGAACTCAACTTTACAGCAAAATAAGTACAGCAGTGGACCCAGCCTCATGAAATTCACTGATTTTACCATGTTTCCCACAATCCTGAAGTAGCTGTCTTGAGGAAACAATGAAATGACCTTTTAAAGACTCAGTTGTGGGCTGGCTGGTTAGTTCAGTTGCTTAGAGCATGGTGCTGATAATACTAAGGTCCAGGGTTTGATTTCTGTACTGGCCAGCTGTTAACAACAACAAAAAAGATTCAGTTGCTGTGCCAGCTTGTTGGCAATACCTCACAGGGCAGGAGCAAAGCTCCATACAAAGCTGTATATGCTCTAAACCAGTGAAAGCATATGGTACTGTTTCTCCCATAGCCAAGATTCACAGGTCTAGGAATCGAGGGGTAAAAATGAGAGTGACACCACTCACCATTACCCCTGGTGACCCACTAGCAAAATTTTTGCTTTCTGTTCCCATGAACTTATGCTTTGCTGGCCTAGAGGTCTTAGTTCCAAAGGGAGAAATGCTTTCACCAAGAGACACGACAATGGTTCTATTGAACTAGAAGTTCATGCTACCATCTGCCACTTTGAGGTGCTCATGCCTCTGAACAGGCAAAAGGACTAGGTGCTGTGCTGGGTGGAGTGATTGATCATAACTAAAGGGGAAATTGGACTGCTACTCCACGATGAAGGTAAAGAAGAGTATGCCTGAAATATAGAGATCCTATAGGGTGACTCTGAGTACCATCATACTCTGTGATGAAGATCAATGGAAAACTATGACAACCCAATCCAGGCAGGACTACTAATGACCGAGACTCTTCAGGAATAAAGATTTGGGTCATGCCACCAGGTAGAGAACCATGACCAGCTAAGATGCTTGCTGAAGGCAAAGGGAATACAGAATGATTAGTGGAAGAAGGTAGTTATACATACCAGCTACAACCATGTGAACAGTTAAAGAAAAGAAGATTGTAATTCTTACTAGTATTATTCCCTATTTTGCTTATATATATTTATATATATATAATAATATTTATATATATTAAGCAAATATCTGTTTTTCTTTATTTCTTATTCCCTTATCATGTAACATAAGATGTACTGACTATGTCATAGTTTCAAAGTATCATTGACTTTACATCATAGTATTTTAGTTACAGGATATCAAGGACAGAAGAAAACACCACTTAAGGACTTTACCCCTTCTTTGGGGAAGGAGTTAGCTTGTTTTCAGTTGCATGCAGGATAGTTGTATCGTATTAGCTGCAATTATGACCTTGCTACTGTCTTTATTTGGAGATTAAATATAGCTTAAAGAGATCTATGTGGGTACCAAGTTGATGGGGTGGACTTGTGGTGGTTAATTTTATGTGTCAATTTGACTGGGACAAGGGGTGCCCAAATATTTGGTTAAACATTATTCTGGGTGCGTTTGTGAGGGTGTTTCTGAATGAGATTAACATTTGAATTGGTAGACTGAGTAGAGCAGATTGGCAATGTGGGTGGGGCCTCATCCAATCTGTGGGAGGCCTGAATGAAACAAAAGGCAGGCTAAGGGAGAATTTGCTCTCTCTGCCTGACAGCTTGAACTGGGGCATCAGTCCTCTCTTGCCCTCAAACTGTCACTTACACCATCAGTGCTCCTAGTCCTCAGGACTTTGGACTTGAACTAGAACTTATATCATTAGTTCTCCTGGTCTCAGGCCCTCAGACTTATACTGGAATTACACCATGGGCTTTCCAGGGTCTCCAGTTTGCAGGTGGCAGATCATGGGACTTCTTAGCCTCCATAACCACCTGAACCAATTCCTTATAATAAATCTTTCTCTCTTTCTCGGTCTGTCTCTTTCTCTACACACACACCCACACCTACACCCCCCCCCCCCCCCACACGCACGCACTTCAAAAAGTTCATGGAAAAATGGGATTAAAAGATAATATGAATCTTTCCATAAACTTTTTGAAGACCTCCAATGTGTGTTTGTGTGTATGTGTATATATACATGTATATGTACATGTATATATATGTATATATACATATATATGAACACACACATTTTTTTATCGGTTCTGTTTCCCTGGAGATCCCTGACTACACAGTTCATCAATTCTTGCATTCATTCAATAATAAACAAATATTAACTGAGTGTCTAATATGTGTCAAGTGCTACAAAGATATATATGTGTTCTCCTGAAACTTTGTGTTTTCACTTATCTCCCAGTGACTTCCTCTCAAGTCCCTGCCCCTGGGAAAATGGCTTTGGAATCAGATAGATCTTGGTTTTCATTTCAGCATCAACACTTATTAGCTTTATAAGTTTGAACTAGCCCATTAACTCCTTTGAGTCTCAGTTACATCATCTGTAAAGCAGAAATAATAATTATACCACCACTTAGTGTTGTTGATAGGATTAAAAGGCATTTTGTTGGAAAATTGCCTAGTTCAGTGCCTGGCAGGTGGGACGCAGGCAACAAATGTTAGTCTCCTTTGTTTTCTCGCCTCATAGAAAGATGGGAGACTTCATCCACATCCATCAATTTTCATTCAAAATTACCTACTTTCACTGTATTATTGCTTCACATGCCCCAATCATAAACCTTTTTCAGAATTCAAATGACTCTGTTTAAACATACAATCTTCATTCATGTGTTCACTCACGTATAGATTCAGACATATGCACACAAGGACATACATTCTGCTTAGACAACTCAAGCAAACAGTAGTGAACTCAAACTTGTAAAAAATTCTGACAAGATGCTGGCAAAACAAGACTACATTTTTTACGCAGTTTATTTAGTGGTTCATCTTAGAAGGTGGAAAAACTTACCTGCTGTCAAACAACACGCTAATTAGAATCTTTGCAGAATAACCCACTTCTTAATGATGAGGTATGTAGAATGAGCAGTAATGAAAGAAGGGTCTGAAAAGTGTGTGAAAAGGAATAACAGATGGTACTTGAGTGAAATAGAATAGAAAAATCTGAAAGTAAAGGAAGAAAGCAGAAAAGGAGAGACTCAGCATGCAAAACTAAAGAGTCCCGGGCATTTTGTCAAGGATAGTTAAGAGTCGCTGGCATGGCTAACCTCCAGCTCCACTAATTACAATCTGATGGGCAATTCTGGATGCTATTCTTTGTTTACCAGGTTGAGGCATTTCCACTCTTGCCTTTGGAATGCTGTCCTGGGTTGTGGTATCTAAATGAATTCATGCTACACATATTTAGTTGAAAGATACTACTCAAACAAAAATATAGCTGAGTGAAGTGGAAGCTAAAGACCAAACCTGCAGGTGTTTCAATGCTGCTTTTATTAATTCAAGCCAGTACTTGCCAGTCAAATTCTAACTAGAGCCCTGGCTCATAACCAAGCCGAATACATCTGTGAAGTGCATGGTGGCTTGGGTTCCTATGGACCACAGAGCTTGCTTCATTATTCCTGTCATCAGGGTAGGAATTGGACCATCATAGCTGGAGTCAGTGTAGGTTAGGGATCCTGCTACATGTCATTTTAAGACACAAGTTTCAGAGTGGGGGTGACTCCATGAATACTGCTCTAATCCAAGTTTCATTTCAGATGCCTTGAAAATGAGTCCTGGAAAATCTGCAGGATATCAAAGTCAACCCAAGCAAAAATCTTACCTTAAAGAATTTTTTTCTCAATTTAAAAATCAATACTCACCTATTTAAAAACAATTAAATAATATAACTATTATAATAAAGAAAACAGAAATCACCTGCAGTCTTCTTTGTCTTTTTTTTTTTTTTTTTTGTCTTTTTCCGTGTCCGGCAACGGATCGCAACCCTCAGTGTTGCCCCCGTACTGGACCGGGGACCGGCAACGGGATTGCAACCCTCGGTGTTGCTCCCGCGCCTCGCTCAGCCAGTGAGCGGGAACCGGTCTGTATGTGGGATCCGAAGCGGCGCACTATCCAGTGCGCCACCGGGCCGGCCCCACCTACAGTCTTCTTAATGATCACTTCTGTTGAGTGAATATTCTTCCTGACATCTGCCTGTGATTATCACATTAATTTTATAATCAGAATAAACAAAGACATCACAAAAGATAGGGAAGCAAATGCTGTGTCTTTGCTCTTAACTTACAAATAAGTCCTGATAAATACCACTCATTTTCCAGTGAATTTATCCTGATTCTTTTTTACTACCTTCACTGCATTCCCTTCCTGAGTGGTGGGTGAAGGCTGAGAGCAACTACTTATTTCACATTAAGAAAGAAAAGACGGGGCACTGGGGACATGCTCTGCTGAAATCTAAGTACAAGACTTTACAAATAACCTCTTCATAATTCGAACTGTCCCTTCTGTAAAAATATCTCCCTATTTAGCATACTTTGAGGATAATTTTTTTAAAAAAATGAACGTATTATACTAAGACTTCTTTCAGTGTTTTCTTTTAGTTCTTATTCATAAAAATAATTTTATGTCTTTAAACTATAGATCGAATAAAGAAAATAACTATTTTTTTATTTTTTGATATTTTTTGGTCTCACCTAATGTGGTCCAGTCTATTATTGTATAGCAGATGATTTATTATTAAAACTCCTCGTTAGGAGAAGATATGTAGTAATATAGATTCTGTGGTTTTTGTCTCAAGTTTGCAAAAGACTAATCACATTGCTATATCTTGCACAGGAAGCACCACAGACTTTTAATTTGCTTTTTGTTTTTGCCTTTTAGAGCATTAAAGTGAAAACCTGCCAAGGAGCTAAAAAAAGCTGGAGTTTTGGAAGAAGTCATATTAATTTTGTACAAGATTTATATATTTAAAATCACAGCAAACATTCTTCTTTGTAAGAGTCATTTTTTTAATTTAACATATAATACAGGATGCTCATTTATCTTGACGTAAAATACACAGCTGATGCACAAGATAAGATAGAATTATACAAAAATACCAAACCTCTGACCTCAAATAAGTGTACAGGATGTGTCATACATAGGATATTCAAAACTCTCTTTTACTCTATCAGTTATTTCTAATCATAACAGCTTAAAGGATTGTTACTTCATAACTAATTTCTTTAAAAAATGACTTTTAATTAGGCACATAATAAATACTAAAGTCAACAAAGATTGTGCTTCTTTGCTCTTAAATGCAATCAAGACATTTTATTCTAATGGGTTTATCCAATAAAAGTCTTGTAGAAATGCACATAGCCTTAAGTTATTCATTTTAATGAGTTTATTCTGAGGTAAATACAAAAAAAATGAGCAATGCAACACACTTTATGTTAGACCATGCAGAAAAGCTTATTGCATGATTATGATAGATGTTTCAGGGTAGTAGTTATTATATGCAATATTTTTCTTTTTAATAAAATGGATAAATTCTTTATATTGTCCATTAACAATTTTACAACCTCACAGTAGTAACACACAGTATATCATTTTTCTTACAGACAAACATTTCCTAATAGGAGTGCAGAGCATCTGTTTCATCCTGAGTAAGGTCAGGAATGTCCCAGAAATAAAAGACTAAATAGCAGAATCTCCTGTGTGAAATAATTCTAGAATGAAGAAGGTCTGAACTGTTGCTGCTTCAAGTAATTGTTTTTACTTGAGCCCAAAGTGAGTTCAACTCCAGGAAATTAGCCCTGGTTAATCTTCAGGTAAGAATATACTTTTGCTCTTATTTAATCAAAAATTTACAGTTCAAAGTACATGTGTTAGTATCGAGGGCAGGATACACGGCATCTGAAGGAGCTTACAGTCTTTTGAGGCATAAGAATGGAGGCATAAAAGTTAAATAGTTTCATCTTCTCCCAACACATCCCCCATTTTTTCTGCTTTTCAAGGTGCAAGATGTTGCAGGGGTGCAAGATGTTGCGGGGGTGCAAGATGTTGCAGGGGTGCAACAGAAAGATTGTCACATGGCACTGGACCTCCGTGTGATGGCTCCCTTCTGCTTAGAGAGTATATGGAGGACAGAAATAATATGTTTACTTACTTTTCCCCATTCAATCTCTCTCCAAGGAGAGGGGACAAGGTAATGTCAATAAGGACTGTTCAAGAGCACAACTAGCTCTCATTCTCATCTCATTTGGAAGATTTATTTTTAAAATTTTGTCCTCAATCTATATGCTTAGATCAAACTGAAATAAAAGATCAAACGCGGAATCTCAGTGTTGCAGAAGAGCTTCTAAAACTCCACACTTTGTCTTTTTTCATAAGGATGTGACTGGAAATATGCTAAAACCCAATGTAATCACAGTTATGATGTCATTGGTCCCTAGTTTAGTGCCATGATTTGCAGGGCATGTCAGCTATTTAAAGGATTTCTGTCTCCGCTCATGAGCAAAGATAACATGCCACCACTCAAAACCCTGCAAGGGGCACAAGGCATAGAATGGCCTTGAGAGAAAGCCCCAAATCTAAACAAAACCTCCCCCTGTGTAGTTAAGAAGAGAAGAAATCAGCTGGGAGGCAGAAGGTAGAGAGATTCTGCAGATCGGCTCTGGCACTCACTGCCCAGTCCTCATAGTGCTGAGATTCTCCAGCCTGGCGCAGTAGGAAAATGCAAGGGCGTCTTGTGTAAAGTTCTAGATTCATTAGCTACTGGGGAAAGGTTTTGCTATACAAAAAATGGAAAAACCAAACAAACAAAATCACTGATCTCAGAGCAGGGAGTCTAAAGTTAGAAGTGATGACTCTTCCTTGCATAGTTTTTGGTATGGTAAAGTTTTAGCAAGAAGAGCTCACGTGTGTCTCATGTGGGGGGCTGATCTTGGGGGGTGAGAACAGCAGTGGATTCAGGGGTTAAGCTCAGGCCTATAGTGGCAGAAAGATCCATTCCCATCAATTAGGAACTGGATTTGCTTGCTGGGTGTTAGGTGTTGTAGGGGACTATCAGGCTGGGGCTGAAGAGTCTGCATATGCTACTTTACCTTTTGCTTAAGGTTGATTGCCAAAGGCTGTTCGTTTGAACTTCTAAATATAAGGTTAAATTTTAATATGAAGTTCAAAGATACGGATTTGTTTGCTAGATTACAATGTTACAGTTTAACTCTATTGTTCTACGTAATAGTGTTGTGAAATAGTGCTTCCTTTGGGAATATTTAGCCTCTTGTAATGTGCTTTGGGTTTCCTTTCACTGCAGAGTTAACATAGTTAACATCCAGTGGTGGTTTCAGAGTTTCTGTGTAGGAGGGCCTAGGGACACCAGTCTCATTGGAAGGCGGTGCTCAGAGGACTTACCTTAAAGCTATGTTTGCATTTAAAAGTCTGCTGTTTACAATTAAATTGTGCATTTTAGTTTTTATAAAAATAACATCGGTTTGAAGATTTTAAAGCCCTTCTTTTCATTTTTCAGATTATTTCCATGGGGGAGGATGGGAATGGTGGGGTGCTGATGGAGAGCCACTGAAGGGCTTCCCCACTGGCTCAGTGGCTGATAGTGTCCCCCAATGGTTTGTAAATCTCTTAAACATGTTCCATCTCTGAAGTACATTCCACTTTATCCCTGCTACATTAAACCATGTCAACCCTTTAGAGTGTCACTGAAGAAATGAGGACTGAAATCCTGCATAAATGACCAATTCACTGGAGCTGGTATTCACAGCAAAAAGAACATGTGTTTTATTAACAGATTTCTCTCTAGCAGCCTTTTTGAAAATCTCCCGTAGGGGACAAGACCAAGGGGGGGGGGGGGGAAGTGTTGGATATAAGTGAAGAGTGCATAGGATACTATTTTTAAAAGTTGATCTGGCAGGAGCCACTTTATTTGAACAATAATGTGACTGCACCTGGCAAATGACACAGGTTTGGGGCCTGGGTCTTCCTTAGTTTTCTTAATGCTGTGGAGAGTGAGACAGTCAATTCACATGGAGTAGATCACAACATGTTCTGCAAAGACCTTACCCCATGTGAAAGCACACTCCACGGGGGCCCGAGGGGCCACCATTCTTAGTGTGCAGGTGTGGCCCTAAAGAGAATGTGCGCATGGTTTCTCACAGCCCCCATCACCATGCAACCACTTTTTTCTTTTGGTGCAAATATTTCTGTGTCCCAACTGAGTCTAGAACTTGATTTTATAAAAGGAAAAGAGAACATTTATATATGTAAATATATACATGTGAGTATGTATATGCATTTTTAGGTAAAATCATTATGGCTCCCTAAGCATCAAATTTTGTAAAAATATCTCTTCCCATAAACCTCTTTTCAAGCACACTTACGACACAGAAAATATTGAGACTAAGTTGCCCATGAATTTGGTGTTCAGAGGAAAATAGTTTAACAAATAGGACCATAGAAGTTTAAATGAGGTCACTGAAGTTAAAAATATTTACAAAGGATGGCCTTTCACAATGTCGCTTGCAGGGCTCTGGATTACTTGAGAAAGTGAAACAGCTTCTTTATGGCTGCAGAGCAGGTCTGATTCCAAAAGTGGATATTTCTGAACAATACCAGGCCAGCAGGATGATGTCAAATCTCTAGAAAGATTTACCCTTTCTTCTACTTACTGATGACCTTGGCATCCCCAGGGCACATCTCTTTGGCCTTCAGGATCTTAGATGTAGATGTGGAGAGTCGAGAGGTAGGCTGTCTGAGTACTTAGATAATCCCCAGAAATTAGTCTTCAAACATTAAATCCATGGCATTTAATTTCTCTGTTGATTTGGTGCTTTTTGAGAAAAGCAGAGCCTTGGATTTTCTGAATAATTTCAAGCTCTGGTCTTGTGATGATAAATTGGGTGGAGAAATGGAGTTGTTGCAGAAGTGTCAGCAAATTCTATAGCAGTAGTTCACACATGCAGTTACGTACATTCGTCCATTGTTATTTTCCTAAGAAATGAAGCAACCTAGGAACGTATGCTACAGTAAAGTCCAATAAATCATAATGATTACTTCAAGAACAAAGAAGCACATACAAAGGTGTGATATCTTTCTTTTGGTTTGAGCTTTCAAACCTGAAATTCTTTAAAATACATTTCTGGAGTTCTATTTAAATATTGATATGCCACACTCAAAAAGCAGTGACTTCTTGTTAAAATGCAATATTGAAATGGAATACTGTCTTTTCATAAAACTAAGAAATGTGTTTGGAAAATTAAATACCTTTAAAAATTTAAAAAATAAACATACTCTCATAGCTTAGGGGTTTGAATGAACCCTGTACCAAGGAATTCAGAAAACTCCTACTTTGGTTACATCCTGGAACCCCTGGCACTCAAAAGCTGCTCAGCAAAGATGATTTCAGCATTTCAGTGGCATCTATCTACGCTGCCCTGTTCCATTCAGAAACCATTTTAGCACGTCCCCCACACAATGTGGCTTTTCATGACAAATCACTGTTATGTCACACAAAACTGTTTTAAGTGTTTTTTCAGTATAAAAGAGTTTTGTGTTTTAGAGCTCAATATAAAAATTAAGCATGTTCTGTAAAAGCTGAAATTAATCCATTCAGTGCACTTTTAAAAAAATCCTTTGTCAGCTGGCCAGTACAGGGATCTGAACCCTTAACCCTGGCATTTGGACACAGCTCTCCAACCAACTGAGCTAACTGGCCAGCCACAGTGCACTTGTTTTTAAACAAGTCTATCTTGATTTTCTATCTGAGATAGGATTTCAGCTCAAATGCACTATTTTCCAATCACCTTGGAAAAAAAACTTTACAAGTACAGAACCCAACACAAAGATGCTGAATGTATTCTCTGTGATTGAATTTTACTTTTCAGTCCATGTTGTATATGAATTCTTCCAAGGGTAGATTTTCTCATTTGAATTGGAGGAAGTGATCTTTTTCAGGTAATTCCTTTCTTGGCATTTACAAATGCCGCCTGTCAGGCTGAATGTAGATAGCCCTCGGGAATCAAAGAAAAAGCTTAATTTATATAGTTTTGAAAGTAAATGTTTCAATGATCATAAAAAACTTTTTATGCATTTTTTAAATACTTTGGGTTGCGATTTCATATGTAAGCCTATTTGTATAGGTTATTCCTGTTTAAAACACTGTAATTTTGCTTATATACTCAACAAAAATGAGTAATTATTTAAAAATTATATAATTCACTATTTTATATAATATATCTTTGCAGTATTGTTTTTGGATCATGCTTGCTTGCTTTTTCATTTTCCAAGTGATTAATCCCTGATGGAATACATAAATTTATGTGACCGTGTCTTTAATCATATTTATAAATTTATTGTCACATATCTGAGGCAAACCTGAGGATAGATCATTGAATAATTGCTATTTTTTCTCTTGTAAATATTTTATTTCTCCATTTTCTTCTTTAGTGGTCTTTTGAAGAATCCAATCTGTTGAGAAAATACAAAACATAACACAATTAAGTATTTTAATTTAGGTAATAAATACTAATCTCTGAATACAATTTAATTTAATAATAGATTGGCAGTTCTGGGCATACAATTAATTAATATAATTGAGAGGTGGTTTTTTTTTTTCATTGACCTTTTAATATTGAATATCAAGGAAATAAATGATATTTATCAAATTGCTATTTCAGTTTTGACTTTTTCATTAAATGTATCATGCCCTCTAGTAAAAAAAGAAAAGTACATGTTTCAAACTAACTTAAAGGGTTCTGGGAAAATTTTGGGAGACACATATAAGCCACAATTAGCTGGCATTTTCTTTACTTTGCATCATCTTTTCTTTAGGGATGTAGCAGAGAAATTTCCATCAAATAACTGATGGTCGTAAATTGAGAGCATTAGAACTGACAGGGAATCTGGTAGACATGCCATGGCTATGGTGTTAGAGAGATTTCTGAGTTGTCTGGATTAACTTTAAATGTGTCAGAATATCTGCCAATATAAACTTGATATGAAGAGCCTCTTGAAAACACACTATATCATCTGCATATGAAAATAAAGTCATTGACTATATGTAAAGTTTCACATCGTGGTGAATGTGAATCATATTTCACTATGCTTTGTAACTTGGGGCATTTAAAAAAGTTATAAGTGCTGTATTTATTTCCTATTATGCAGAATAACAAAAACAAGTATGGGAGATGGAGGGGACCTTTGCAATGATCTAATTTTAAAATGCTTATTTTTTAAAAAAAGGCCATAGAGAAGTGATTTTTTCAAATTGGTATATATATATTTTTAAATACGAAAGTGGGCCATAATAGATCAAGCAAAAGCAATGACTTAATTCTTTGAAAATGTAGTATCTCCAAATCATTTTAATCATGAAGTTGTGGTCAATTATGCAAAGGAACTATATATTTTTAAAATAATTATTGAACAATTGAGGGCTTAGAGGGGTTAAATGGTCAAAACTATGCACTTTCAGTTTAGAGAAGTTTTACTCAGGGGTTATATCTTCCTCCATGCCAGAATCTCATTGGTGGAGATGAGGAAAAGGTGGTAAAAGAACAAATGAACACGAAAACAATAATACATTTGTCTTCCCCAGAATGCCAGTTCTCCTGCATGTCTCAGGCCTTTTTCTTTGAGCCAACTATAAACGTTCTGGATTCACAAAGCATTAGGCTCCTTAACTTGTGCCTGCATGTCCTGAGTAGAAAATAAAGCAGACAAGGCTTTCACAAAAGCAGGTGGTGAATTATAAGAATTTTTCTCTTTCCTGCTCACCTAGCTTTTGATCTGCTCTCTGTCTTTTTGCTTATTTTCAACCTTCCTTTGCTTCTACACTTTAAATGTTCTACTAGAAAACTTAATTTTTTTAATCTAAATTTTTCACCTGACCAATTCTGTTAACAGTGGGTTTTTAATGGAAATTGAATGACCAGAGTGGAGATTAGGAGAATATAGTTTATAGCTTCAAACTGGACTGGGCCAATCCTAGCCAACATTTGAAACAAGTGAAGTTTGTTTTTAGCCCCCCAGGCTTTCCTTGTAGCATTTGCTTTTCTTTTTTTCTTCCTGTATTTGTTTAATAATCTCCTTTATACTCCCCTAGTTCAAAACTCTATGGCAAAGCTGTCATTAAACAGTCCCTGGCAAAAAAAGTAGGCTAATGGATATAATATGGAATAAATGTTGAACGAATAGATTCATACTAATATATAAAAGATAAAAAAAATGGTGAGGTGCTGTTCCCCATACACACTCACCCACCCAAAGATAGGTTTATTGGATGAGGAACAAAGCTTTAGGGTTAATGAATAAATGGCCTGCCTGGGCATCTCCCTCAGCATGTGGTACCATATTTCAGGACAAGTTTCTCAACCTACTTAAACCTCTGCCATCTACAAGGCTCTTCCCTTCAATCATTAAGTAAATTAAGCAGCTGCTAAGATTTTGTCAAGTGTTAATTTCAGCCATGTGTACTATGAAGATAAAAATATAAAGACTGTGTCTTTTAAAACTGAATCACTGCTCCAAGAGGAATCTTTGCCCTGTCTCATACATGGAGTGTCAGAACTACGGAGTTCCAGCGGACTTCCACCGTGATGGGATTTGGAAGAAGGAGGAAAAAGGGGTTGTCCTGAGGCATCTGCTCCAGATCTAGTTAATATAAAGAGATGCCTGGGGATGGGAGTAGCTTTGTGAGCCCACTATGGACTGAACACAAGCTTCAGGGAGGTTCCAACGGCTTTAAAGCAGGGGGAGGAGGGATTAACTTTTTTGGTATAATGGAGGTGCTGAAAGTCTGAATACAACCTCATTCCAAAACTAAATATTTTTATATATTTCAGACAGTTTGTGATCCTCTTGAGCAAAACCCAATTCCTGGAGCTCCAGAATAAACAGCCCTGCCTCACAATTTGCAGCAGTGGGATGTATTGGAGAAGGCATGGGCTTTGCAGATAGATCACTGCTTGAATCCATTTACTAGCAAGTAATCTTGGGAGAGTTACTTAACCTCTCTTTGCTTTAACATCCTCAGGTGCCAAATATAGTTAAAATGCTTGGTTGAAAATGCTGTTGTAAGGACAACAGAGTGAATGAAAGCAAGAGTTAGCACAGTGATAATAGTTAATAGTGTTTGCACAGAATTCAGACTCTTACTCTGAACCTTACTAATCACGTAGCCTTGGGAAAACATACTTAACTTTCCTGTGAGTCAGTTTCCTCATAGAGTTGATGTCAGTATTAAGTGTGAATGCTTAAAGCAGAAATGCTTAGGACAGTTCCTGGCACATGGTAAGCACCCAGTAAGAGCTAGTTCCTTCCTTTCTACCTTAGAGTCACAGTTCTGGATGCTAGGCCTCCTGCTGAAGTGACTGAACTCACTATGTCTACTGGTCAAGACAGTCCAAAGTCTGTTAAATAACTTTTTGGGGGCCTAATAAAAAAAGATCAAAGGAGCCATCAGAATGTATCAGCACAGCATTTACTGAATGGAAGAATGTGTTCATTTTTATAGTTATGCTTTCTCAGACTAGTGACTAAAAAACAGATGGATAAAACTTCCTATTCATTTGTTGGTCTTAAACAGAAGTATGAGGCCAGAGATACCCTATGCAAATATCAGCTCTGGTCCTCTTCTCTGGTCAGTGGTGTCCTAAAACTATGCAGTGCTCAGAAGACCACACTGAAAGAAGTATACAGTAACACACTCTATTAGAGGTGCATATAAACGAAGAAGCCCCATCCTATTTTTCAAACACACAACCTTAACACCAATAAGCCAGGCCTTGGGTACCACAGTGTGGCAAAGCCAGGTATTACAGAGGAACACTGGTAACTTTGCAAAGCAGGAGGCACAGCTGGACATTGGATTTAGTGGATAATTCTGTCTTGAGGACCTTGCTGGAGAAAAGCCATGAGTTTACCATGAATTTTACTTACTGAATGAAACACCGCCCACCTACATCGTTAACACAGCATTGTTCATCTTCTCCACTGATAGTTACTCCCCACCCAGCCCACCCAAAGAAAAAGAGGAAGCTAATCATTATAGGAGAGTCAGAAAGGACAGAAACAGTTGGTAATTCAGTGGGAGAGAAACTTGCTATTTAAACTACGTGATTAAAAAATTCTGTTGCTCATGTATTAGAAAAATAAATATATAGCCACAATCTGTATTTTTTGACATAGCTAAACTATTTAACAAAACAATAGGTAAAACATAGGGGGATATTATACTAGAATAAATGTCAATTTGATATTTAATTGGAAAAACATTAAATCAACATTTTTATGGCATTTTATTCTCTATTAAATTTATACTAAAAGCTAACATCTCTGTTATGCTTAATTTGAAAATGATACAGCTAAGAGTTCTAAAAATCTTGCATATGTCAGCCTAAGCAAAACCCCTGTGTAAATATCCAGATTTCCCTGACAGAAAATAAGATGGTTACTCTATTTTACAAAAGGATTTGAAACAGGAGTCTGTGAAACTTTATCTTCCCTTACCTCAGCTAATGAGAAAATCCCCCTTTCTGCACGCAGGCGTAATTTATTGCACAAAATGTGCTATGTCCCTCTATACATTAAAGAAATATTTGCTCTTACAGATAAAACATAGAGATGTGTGATTAGGACAAGGCTTATCTTAACCATGAAACTAGTGCTTATATATCCTTAGATTGATGTAGAAATTCATTCTTTTTTCTATAAAAGGGAGTTTTTATTCTCTGCTTGTAAAAGTAATACATACTTATTTTTAAATTTCAAATGTTGTAGACACACAAGGTACAAGCTTACTTCAAAAAGTTCATGGAAAAATGAAATTAAAAGTTAATATGAATGTATGAACTGTTTGAAGACCCCTTGGATAAAGGTCCTCTATAATCTTAACCTCTAGAAAGAACCTCCATGATTTGCGGATATGTCTATCCCAAAATAAGTTATTTTTTTCTTCTTTACAAAAATGATATCAAATTGTGCACAAAGTTTGAAATACAAATTTTTCTTTTCTCTTTTTAGCATGGTCATCATTTCAGTGTTTGTTTCATTGCTCTATAATACTATATTCCACAGCATGGGTAAATCATAATTTTTTTCACCACTTTGCTACTGATGATTGAAATAGGAAGTCAAAGGAACTTTGGTGCTTACCTTCCACAGTACTAATATGAGCAGCATTAATAGCAATAATCCAGCAAAAGCACTCAACAGGATAACCCATAATGGCACCTTGCCTGGTAGCCCATCTTTGGATATTTGAATAGCGAGCTAAAATTATTAAACAAGATTGTTAACATCAATAAACACTTATTTTTGTTTTGAGCTTCCCAATGATTAAAGAAAACTTTTTAAACTGTACACGTATTCCTGTACTTTTGGTAAAGAAATTATTCTTTGCTCTTCAGATGTCAGTTACATTTTATGATTTCAGTTTTTAAGGTGGAAAGATACAAATATATCATTTTTTATCAAGGTGAAAGTAAAAACATCCATTTATTGTGATGGGAGCAAAAAAAAATCAAACACGACATATTAATTGTAAATATCATTATTTTCCCAGTTTCTTATAATGAAGAACAAGATTGAAGTCATGCTCGAAGCTAATAAAGCATAATTTGAAGCAAATAGTGTCTGCCATTTATTGAGAGCAACATAAGTCACTACGTATGGGACTATAAGTAATTATCAAACATTATGTTACAAAATTCAGAGTGAAATGCAGCCTGTTTTCAAAACTTAGAGTTGCACTCACCTCTCTCTTTTGATTGCCACTACTTAAAACCAGTGATGTATTTTCACTCTGAAGTTCTCCCCTTACAGTAAGATTTAAGCTGGAAAAGCGGGTCTGAAAAGCAAACAGCATTTGTTTTCAGTATATTATGCTAACCAAAATGAGAGCTAGTCATGCTTGAGTAGTACAATTATTAAAGTTAAGATTTTCCTGAGAGATTAAAAATACTGGTTTTGTTAACTTCCAAATAGAACTGGCTGTATCAAATGATGACTGTGTATCCACTCTCCCTACTTTGCCCCCCAAGTCCTCACTTAGAACCATCTTTTAGAATAAAAAATACTTGAAAATAATTTTTATTCAGATTTATTCTTAGAAAATACAAACCTCCAACTCTGCCTACCTTTAGTGTACTTAGGCATAAAATAGCTACACTCTGCTAATGAGGTTTATATAGGCACTTAGGAGTAAACATGAAATTGCCAATGTCCAACAACAGTTCATGACTTACAAAAAAAGCAACTTAATATGATCAAAGCTAAAAATGACAATTTTATATGAGCAACTAAATACTTTCTGAGAGAGCAACAAATAATACAAAATACAGTAACCTAAGTTTTAAAGTAACTTTTTGTCAGACAGATTTGGCCTTATCAGGGGTCAAAAAATGTCTTCCAAAATATATTTATATAGGATAAAAGTGTGATAAAACACAATGAGTCCGTAATATATGCCACTGTCTCCTTTGTTAGTGGTGTCAAGGATTGTCACTGTATAATTCTTTGTATCTTAACTGCATTCCAAAGTATTAAGATAAGGATAAGCTTTGGTCCTGGAGAGATTATGCATCTTTATGTCTGAAGGTGCAAAGAAAAAACAAAAAATAAGAGAAACTTAAAAAAAACATGTATCTGGAAGGGAACCTCAGAGATAACTTAGTTATTACCAAAAAGGGAAGATGAGACCTGTATAGCTGGTTATGCAGAGCCGGGGCTTAGATCACATTCTCTTAGACTTCCAGTCTCATGCTCCTTCCACGCAGCACTGTGCTTTGGACATACTAATTGGTCAACCCATATTTGTTGATTTGATTCAATAATCGATTAGAACAATGCAATCACTTACTTTTATAAAAGTTGGTTTCCACAAGATAAATGAAACATTCACTTGGCTTATGTCAGAAGGAATGAGATCACACGTGATGGTAGCAAATTTACATGTACTGCAGTCCTGTTTAAATGTCCAGAGGTACATATTAGTATTCTTGCCATTTGATCAAAGATACAATATGAAAATACCTCAGACAGTCATTTCTAGGTCGATACTGAATTTATTCACTTGGAAAGCATAAGGCAAAAATAGCAATTGTCTTAATTTACCAGAATTGTGCCTCGTTTGAGATCTTCAGATTTTGATATACTCATTTTCTTTCCAGCATTGATACCAAGAGGATCCTCGAGGTCACGGGGTCTGCAGTTTGCATTCTAAGAAATGAATATATTTCATTTATCAGACAATACCAGATGTCAGAGGGAAAAATGACTTGATACAGTAATGTGGAAAATCTGTGAATAGTAGCCATTGCTTTATACTAAAGATCCATCTTGGTAAGCGTGCAGTAAGAAAGAGGCGGCTATGCACAGCTACCTACACCCCTCCCCAGATGATAACTACTGCTACCATGCCACCTTTGAGTTATAATGGGTGCCAGTGAGGTTGTTATGGAAAAGAAGAGATGCTGGTAGAACTTACTATTACATGAGAAATACATTCATTAATTTATTGTTTTCATCAAAGATTATCTTATAAATTCCCATAATACAAGAGAGAGAAGAAAACTTAAAACTATACCAAGAGAAAAAGAAAAAGGTTCTTCTTCATTTGTTTTTGAATATGATAGCTCATATCGTGGCTTATGAAACAGAATTGGAAAGAGAGGCACTTTCACCTGTATTGACATTTTCGTCCAATAGTATTTTTAAGTCCCCACACAGCAAGGGTAAGACACTTAATCTACGTGAGAGGAAGATGTAAGTAGACAGCCCTATAGAGGTTAGAATGCTGTATTTATAAGATAGCTGGTTTTTGGACTGTTTCTCTGTACTTAATCTCATAAATTTTTGCTTGCCCACAACTTTCTACATTCATGATAAAGAGTAATAAGGATTAAGTTTCATATCTAGTATGAAAAGTATAACTTTTTTCTTTTTCTAGATCTTCACAAACCTGCCTTTTTGGATTAGACGGAAATGCCAGAGGTTTATTTTTTCCTCGTACTTAGAAAAACATTTGAATGATTACAAGTCAACTACCACTACTGCTATTTTTTGATTAAAACTAAAGTTTTAAAAAAAATGTCTGAAAAGAAGACAGATTGTCAAATGCTGAAATGATTCATCTATTAATTCAAAATACTTAATGTGATTTTCTATGTTTTAGGCACCAAAGCATGATAACTACCATATAGTCTCATTCAATGCTACAGGTACGAAAGGGCTACAACATTGCTAGTGGTACCATTTTATGTGCAGCTGTATGTGCTTAGGAGCAACTGAGCAGCCTCTTTATAGAGTTGTTTCACCACCTCGAATTAAAAGTGTAACAAACATTCAGGTATAAATCAACAATTAATTATCTAAAATCTACTCTAGTGGATTGCATAGTGAATCCCCATAAATATACCCAAGTCCCAACCCCTGAAACATGTGAATGTGATCTTGTTTAGAATTAGGGTTTTTATAGATGTAGCTAAATTAAGGATCTCCAGATGAGATAGATCATCCTGGATTTAGTGTGGGCCCTGAATCCAGTGGTGGCTGTGCGGAAACACACAGAGACAGAAACACAAGAAAGAAGGCCATGTGAAGACTGAGGCAGAGACTGGAGTGATGCTGCCAGAAGCCAGGGAATGCCAAGGGTTGCCAGCAGTCACCAGAAGCCAGGCATGGAAGACAGTCTCCCTCTGAGTCTCCAGGGAGATCCAGCACTGTTGACATCTTGATTTTGGACTTCTGGCTCAGAATTTGTGGTAATTTGTTACAGCAGCCCTAAGGAACTAATACATCTACTAAATAACCAGTGGATGCTATTATTATTATTGTTTAGTTTTCTAAATGCCTCTCCATGTGACTTTGGTTAAACTCTTTATCCCAAGCGGCATGCAGAACAAAAAGCTTAAGCACAAAGTGAAAACGATAACAGTAGTGACATAATTCCAAGGCACACATGACTTACATCAGAAGATGACCATCCAGTTGAGTACAGCACTGGATAACCATCTGAGGTCAAGTTAGGAAATGAAATTGACAGCTTCAGTTCGGGCATTGGGAAATGTCCACTTTTTCTAATCTAACAGAAAAAAATAGAAATGTAATCCTTTCTTCCTCTTTCAAAAGCAGCCTTTCTGTCTTATGTAGAACTTTGGTTCTTAATTGATGGCTTAAATTGTGCAACATTTTGAATCACCAAATGTATACGGTTTTTGGCACTGTACAGAGAATTGGCATAATTAAGCCAGCAAGAAGATATGGATGTTTAAGAGTCAGTAGTCAGGTACATCAGGTACAATCATGTTGTTCCTTCATCCCCCACTCCCCAAATAGGACTGAGATTAAGACACAATCAAAATTGAAAAATTTTCTATGTTATTATGCTCTTGCCGTGCCCACTGTCCTTTCTAACCTATTGGGCTTTTTGGAGCTGGAAAGGAGGGTGACCATTAACCTGATTCATGTGGAACAGTTTAGCATATTTTTGGTTGCCTTAACCCATAACTCCCCTCGGGTTATGCCTTTGCCATAATTCCCTAAAGCCATAAATCATTTCTAACCCTAGCTAGACAGGATCTGCCACCACTGTACAGGCAAACCAGATGTCCATCTGCTTCCATTCACAATTCTATCCCCAGCAAGGGCTATTATGTCACTGGCTGTTGATACTCTGGTCTGATGAGAGTCAGATTAACTTTCATTACAGTCGCCATTCTTTTTTATCTTCTAACCCAGAATTCCCACTTAATATCACACTATGCCACCAGGGGTGAGTGTACCTATAGGGAAGGATGGGCAGGATGAAGTTCAGCAGGAAGCTGAACTCACTATCAGGAAGTCCTTACCTGCTTAGAAGGTGCAACTTAATTGGAGCAAGCAGGAGTGGTGGCCCTCCTTCCTACCACTCAGGCATGATCCCCGGGCACTAAGCCTTCTCTATGGCCTCCCTGGGCAGCATTTGTAGCCAAGTAAGGGAGCTGCTTGATCTACAAAGATAGATGCCAGGAAATCCACTGACCTAACTAACTGAGCCTTCTAGATTGAGAGTTGCTCAGATCTGGAGCAATTCCCCGTGGTGCCAAAGAGCAAATGCATCCCTTAATCATGGAATTCCAGAGACTCCTGACCAGTGGCCTGGCTTCTTAAACATGCTCCTTAACTCTTATCTTCTTATGATAATACGCCCTGGGTTTGTCTGGCATGGCTTCCCAGTCGAATTCCATCTCTTTCCTGATATTTAGTCAGAAATCATATATTCTGTAATTATTATTTATTTGCCCTGGGTTTGTCTGGCACAGCTTCCCAGTCGAATTCCATCTCTTTCCTGATATTTAGTCAGAAATCATATATTCTGTAATTATCATTTATTTTTTCTGATTAAAAAGTTTCCTCATAGAAACATTGGCAAATACCGAAAATAAACACGCCCTGGGTTTGTCTGGCATGGCTTCCCAGTCGAATTCCATCTCTTTCCTGATATTTAGTCAGAAATCATATATTCTGTAATTATTATTTATTTTTTCTGATTAAAAAGTTTCCTCATAGAAACATTGGCAAATACCGAAAATAAACAGAAAATGAAAATTTCTAACAATTCAACTACCTTGGTAATATTTCAGTGTATAGGTTACCTGTCTTTATTATTTGCATATATGCATATTTAATACAATTTGTATCACATAAAATACAAAATTTTCCCTGTCTGTAAAATTTATTATGCTATGGCATTTTCCAATAAACTTATAGGTAATTTGAGAATATGAACTGTTAATAGCTAAATAACAACCACATATCAATGTTTATTGGTGAGTATGTGCCACACACTATGCTAATCTTCTAATATGCATTATTGCTTTTAATTTGGTTAACATTCCTAGGAGGTAGATTCTCTTATTATCTCTGTTTCATCTATGGAGTAACAAGGTTAGAACAAGAATAAAAAACTTACAAAGTAACACAGCTGGTAAATAGTAAAATTAGGGTTTCTTACTACAAAATGTGGCCTCTAAAATATTACAGTATTCTGACTTTCTATTAAATATATGATATACTCTTCATTGAATATATGATCATTTATTTAAGTAATTTCATGCTGTTAAGCTTTTAGATTATGCCCAGGTTTTAATTTTTAAATTACTATAAATAACATTGTTAAGAACATCTTTGATATCTTTGTATGGCCAATAATTTTCTAAAGAAAATTCCTAGCAGTGAAGTTACTGGGTCTCCTCTAAAAAGGGTTCTTTCTTTTTTTATTCCATTACTCCCATTCTAGAATTTTTAACAGTGTTATTTATATCAGCTTTATTTATAATAGTTGGGGAGTGCCTGTTTCAAATCTCAAGCTTAGTAATTACAACACATGAACATCTACAACATTCCAAGTCTTTTGCTTTTCTTTCTTTCTCTTTCTCCTTCCTTCCTTCCTTCCTTCCTTCCTTCCTTCCTTCCTTCCTTCCTTCCTTCCTTCC
>NW_007727041.1:269673-289329 GCF_000696425.1 Galeopterus variegatus
CTCTCTTATCCAGGAAAAATGAATGAATCTACAGAAACCTGATAGCCTGAATTTCAAAAATTTATCCCAGAATCTAGTAGAATGATTGGCATTCATGCTAATTTCCAGGGTATTGATTGTCAAAGAAATTTCAGCAAAGAGCACAAATAAAAACAATGAAATTTTTCTTGAGAGTATACATTTATTTCCACTTTGTAAGAGAACTTCCTTTCTGTTAGCAATTTCCAGAGAGACTGAGATTATCTTCATTTATAATTACGTTGCATTATTTCATGCTTTTGAATATATATTTAAATCCATCATTTGAACTGGTCATCTTTTTTTCTTGAGTAATATTAACTTAAGTTGAATCTCTGTAAGTAAGCATTACCTAAAATGAAACTCCATGATGGTTAACAACCCTAGGAGGTAGATTCTCTTATTATCTCTGTTTTAACTGTGAGGTAACAAGGTCAGAACAAGAATAATATTTATATATTTCTTTACTGGTTAGAAAAAGTTTGTTATGATGGATTCAAAAGGAAAAATAAATGTAATAAAAAACATCACTTAAGGAGGTGGTAGTAATATCAGTAATTTACTGTATGATGCATATGAAAGCAATGAGCAGAATGAAATACATATTTATTTGTTGAATGAAGGAAAATATTATCAAGGCAATTTTAAAATAATCAACTTCTAAAATAGTCATAATTATGAAAAAGATGCTTTTCTCAGTTATACTGAAAAAATAATGTAAATACAGTCTACAGGTTTATATATAGGATCTATTTGGTTTATTTTTTTCTAGGAAGTCATTCTAGTTTATTGTGTCTTATGAGTAAATTAGAGACAGTTGGTTAAAATTGATTCAAAGTACTATAATTATCATCAATTTAAATAAAATATTCTAAAATAGTGAAATTATTTTAATTTAAAAATTTGCTAGAATATAGAGATTAAATATTGAAACACATTTCTATGTGTCTGTTAATACTTTAATTTATAAATTTACAAATAACTCCTTTAGAATACCACTAATTTAGAGGTAGTTTCTTACCAAGTAGAAGATATTAATTTCATTTCCAATGTCCTCAGTAGAATTAATAACTTCAGGGACTGTCTCATTGGCCGCAATTGAAATATGGTATTCACTTGCAGAGCTTAAAATAATTAATTGGAAGAAGAAAAATAAAACACAACGGAGTTTAACTTTTATTTGGTCCCATTCTTTTCTTTCTCTATACCATGAAATCCTACAAAAATACTTATAGAGATTTCAAATCAGATAATTCTTTCACCCTGAAACATAAAATTAAGTCTTTGAGGAGGATGAGAGGATTACATACTTTAATTCAATAGTCAAGAATGCTTATTTGACCCTAACATACTAAAATATATGTAGTTTTTAAAATAAAAATTCCATTGTTAACAAGTGAAAAGTTTCCATGAATGCACTAATATCGTTTACATTTAGTGAATAATTAAGCTAAACTTGGTTCTTTTAGTAGTGCTGAATTTTAACTAGATTTAATTTTTTTAATCTTTTTACAATATAAAGTTCTTTATTTACTGTTAAACTTAAAAGTTCAATCTTCTCCATACAACTTCTCCATGTTCTTTGGATGAACTTGGTAGAATAAAATAACTTATTTTTAAGCAGCTCTTCAGTCAAGAGAAGATAAATAAAAATATTTGTACGTGTTTGCCAAAGTTTGATTTTAAATAAATGGAAAATTCTGAGGAAAAGTCAGTCCACCAACAGAAGTGAATACAGTAAAATAAAAACATCCAACAGAATTTAAAGGCTAAGAAATATAAGCAAAATCTACATGTATATCCTATAATCCTTTCATTTTTGTGGTCTCTTATCAGTAAAGAGAAAGTGCCATATAAAATAAATGAATAAAATGACAAGACTTTTAGACTAAACTGAACTTGCCACTGGTTCTTATACTTTTTACATACATTGCATATAATTATTTAGCAAAAGCTTGGAGTTCTGCTTAAGCAAGGGAATTTATGTAGAGTTTGACAACATGATTGGTGTTTAGACAGAAAAGTTCCTAAGAGAAAGAATGGTTTATGAATAGTGAAAGAAATAAATAGCTCTTGTCAATGAGAAATGCTTTAATCTAGTGTCTAGAATGGGCAGCTGATCAGATCCCACAGGATGCAAATAACCACCAGGAGATATGCTGGTGACCTCTATGAAAGCACTGTCTTTTGAGAAGGACTTCTGGGTTTTCAGCTTGTATTTAGGAGTTAAGACCGGACTGTTAATGCAATCTAGCACCTCATATTTTGGGTTATTTAGTATATTGGTTCTCAAATGTTAGGGTGCATGAAAATTACCTGGAAGGTTTGTTTAACAGAGATTGTTAGGCCCCATCTCCAGCACTTCTGATTCAGTAGGTCTGGGGTGGGGCCAGAAAATTTGCCTCTTTAATAAGTTCCCAGGCTATGATGATGCTCTTGGCCAGGGACCACACTTTGAGAACCACTGGTTAATAGAAAGGCGTCAACATAAGAATGTGGTTTACTCCTACCTGTAAAACTGTAGTCCAACTTGATATTTTACTGGGATAGAAATGTTTACTTCATTATCAGAAAGGGTTTCAGGAGGTTCTTCACTGTCACTAGAAAATACACAGGACATGCAGATAAATTGTTAAACTATTGACTATTTAGAGACATTTTTAAGCACTTGAAAGAGAAGCTTATCCTGGCAACTAAATAAAAACACAAAAGAGTAGAATTTTTAAGTATATTTTAATCTGGATGAGGAGGGAGGTCAGAGATGGGTATTGTTAAAAGTTCCCAGGTCGATTCTGACGTGCAGCTAGAGTTGAAAACCACACTGTTTTAGCCAAATGTTTCTCAAAAAATTCTGTGACAATATTAATAAGAATCCTTGAGTTTAATTGTTAAAATACACATATTACTGGGCTTCCCTCCTAGAAATGTGGATTTAGTGGGTCCAAGTTGGGGCACAGGGATCTGTGTTTTTAACACAAGTAACCCCAGGTGATTTTTACTTATTTATCACAGATGAGGAGGACCTTGCCAAGAGATGCGAACAGAGTCACACAGTTTAGAGCAAATATCAAATCTTGCTTTCTCTTTTAACAGTCTTTCCACACTAAATATTTGATGCTTATATTACCTGTTAAGCAGTTATGTACTCCTTTGATTTTGATATTCATTTTAGTTATATATCATGTAAAGACAAGTATGTGTATGTATACACACAAAGACATATACACGTCTCATACTCTCCTGTATTAAAAAAGCATGTACAAGTGATATGACTTATGAACACAGACTCTGAGCCAGAAAATGGAATCATTCTGGGACACTGATGCACTGTGGGCGAGTTATTTCATTTCTCTGTGCCTTGATTTCTTCATCTATAAAATGAGGATTTTATCATTAAATGATTAATAAATAATGATCAAGTAATTAATAAGTGTAAAGTGCTTAAGACTGTGCCTAGGATATAGAAAATACTCAATAAGTGTTGGCTTTCATTATTACTATCAGATACAGCCCTCCAGTAACTGGCTAGGCACCTAGAAAATTGTGTGACAGAAAGGGCAATCGGTGTCTGTGAATGGCTCTGCTTGTTCCCAAGCGTATGAAGTGGATCGGTATGAGCAACAGGGCAACAGAGGCAGCATGCTGCCTGGGTTATAGGTATGTGTGTGACTGAGCTCTTAGTGTGAATGGTCCCCTTCTCTCTCATCTAGTCCACAGTGCGGCCAAATCCATCTTCCTAAGAAGCAGCTCTGTACGTATAACTTCATCCCTCAGAAATTTTTCTGGCTCCTCATGGCCTGTTCAATTAAAGAAAAAGTCTTGTACTGACATTTGGTACCTAGTGTAAGATGGTAGATGCTCACTTCCTGTTTACTTCCCATTATTACTTTATGTATTCTGTGTATTTCAGCTAAAATTGATTACCCAATATTCCTCAAATAGATCAAATGGTCTACCTTTGATTTTTGCTCTAGCTGTATCTTCTGCCTGCAATGCTTCATCTAATCCTGCTCACCAATCTCTCTGTGAAATGCTATTCATCCTTCAAGGTCTTTCTCAATTATAATTTCCTTGATAACGCTTTCTTGGGTTCTCATTACCAAGTAGATATAATTTCACCCTCCATTAAGTCTCTGACACGTGGTTTATATTTCTGTAATGGATTGTCTTCAGTCTGTATTACAGTAATTTTATACTAGTCTCCACCTCCTACTGTAATATTCACCACATGAGGACGTTCATGCCCTGAGTAATTTTTATATTCCCTACAGTGACTAATTCAATATATATCTTGTCCAGAGTGGATGTCAAATTAATATTTGTTGAGTTGAATTGAACATGCAGAATTAATTCATCCATTAATTTATTTATTAATTTACTATACATCTATTTAGTGATTATTATATGCCAGGCATCATGCTAGCTACTGGGGAATAAAGCAATAAAAGACAGAACTTGGTCTCACTGGAGACGGGCCAGAGTACAATTGCACTTAGAAGAAAGTTAAGCCACTATTTCAATTTCCTTATTAGCCTCTTGCTGTTTTCAGTCTGTGTGTTCTATGGTACCTTTCAGAAGCTTTGACTGATTTGAATAAAATGTATTAAACTACAAAAGGGCATCATAACACTTTAAGTTCATCAGCTGACCTTGATGGGCAGCCAGTAAAAGTTTTTAAATTAGCAAAGTCTGTAAAATTTTAAATGAATTTAAGTGCCATTTGGCAGACAAAAGTGATGTGTGATTACAATAATGATCTATACTCATAAAACCAATGACTTAATCCAGTGAATTATTTATATTAAATAAAAAAATTCTTTATTTTGCTAATTACTTATAAAGGTGTTTTTGTGAGACAAAGTAGGTCATTGCCTTCAACTTCTACTGATCTCATATGAACTGTAAGAAGCTGCAAGTGAGTCTACAAAGTAAAATATTCTAAATACACACTCACACATATATAAACCAACCTTGTCGCACTTAAATGAATGGTCATGTTTTCCATGAGATAAGATGTGTTGAACTGAAATAATATTTTGAAAGTTACCTATGAAATAAAAATATGTATCTTTAGATTACTAACAGATAATGTTTACTTTAATAAAGATATTCAACTTGCATAAGTATTACCAAAATTCAAATTATGAAGTTATTTAAGAAATGTCACCTTACAAAATAAAACTCCATCACATCTCAAAAATAGATAGAATAAGATATGATATGCATGCACTTTCAAACATGAATATGTAATACGCTTTGCATATTGCTGTGGTCTGAATGTTTGTGTCCCCTCAAAATTCATGTGTTGAAACCTGATCACCAGTGTGATCATATTAGGAGGTAGGTCCTTCTGGCAGGTGATTAGGTAGTGAGGGCTCTGCCCTCACAAATGGAATTAGTGACCTTAAAAAAGAGGCCCCAGAAAGCTGCCTGTGCCCTTCTGCCATTTGAGGAAATGAGCCCTCACTGGATACTAGATCTGCTGGTGCCTTGATCTCAGAATTCACAGCCTCCATAACTGTGAGAAATAAATTTCTGGTTTATAAGCTACTCAGTATATGGTATTTTGTTATAGAAGTCCACAACAGACTACAACACATACTAATATTGGATTTAAACACTTTATTCAAATTATACTATTAAAATAATTCATATTAACCAAAACCATTACCATGAAGGTGGATCCTATTTATTTTATTATATAACCATAGTTTACCAGATCCCAAACACAAAATAATTGTAAAATGGTCATAATTAAAGCCTCTTTAATACGAAAATTTCAAGTACTAGCAACAATCTATACATTTAATTATAAAACTGAGAAAAACATACTTGGCTCTATTAATGAAATAGTGTAAAAAAAGTTTTGGACCTTTGGGGAATAGTAACAAGAAAATAAAAGAAAATAAAGGCTTGGCTATTTAGACTAAAGTAAATTCTAATAGAAATGCAGAGAGTTTTGTTTACAAAGGTTTGCCAGTTAAAATAATACTTGAGAAAAACTGGAAAATGTTTTTGTTATAGTGACATTCGGATACTGGTAACCAACTTTTTAGAAACTATGCCTGAACATATGCACTACATAATCCATGTACACCAGCAAGCTGACCAAAAACTAAATTATTTGTTCAAAGAAATATGTCACCCACAGTGTTCCAGTTCAAGAGGGCTCATAATAATACTTATAAAATCATATATCCCATTCTCAAAACTAATTTTGTTTAATGCTCACTGAGGTATTTTGGAATTTGGGCCAGCAAAATAGATAGTCCGAAATGTACAATTAATAGAAACTAATTAAAATTTTGTCTTTGTGATAAACTGCTAAATAGGAGAAGGTTTTCCATTTAAAGTTCTTTTAATCACTTTAGGCACCGTTCACCGAAGGGATGACTAAAATTCAAGGGTCCTGAGATTTGCATGGTTGTACCATATTATTTATGGTGTTTCTTTGTATTTTTTCTCCCACATATATTTAGATTTACATCAAAAAAAAAAAAAAAAAGAATCTGCAGTCTCTGTGGTGTTCTTCTTGTTTTGGAACAGTAATCACAATTCCAGCAAAAACTTTATTGGGTGGACTTGAACTACAATACCTCAAAGGTCAAATTGCCTGAGTGGCTCAGTGAGCTCCCTCTTTCCTGCCTTTCCTGAACCTCCCTCACTGGCCTGGGCCTGTAAGTCTTTGCTTTCTTGATGAGTCTTCACACCTAGGTGAAGCTACTTGCAGAGAAGTGGGGCTGAAGAAGTCGCCTGATCCTGAAATGCTTAAACTGCAAATCTAGATCTGGAAACCAAAGAATATTCTAAGCATAAAGCTCATGTTCAAATTGCTTGCAAACTGTCTTCCCATCTCCCTACAGATGACTTTGATCTAAGCTTTTACTCTAAGCAGCAATGAATTGCTGAAGAGAAGAAGAAATGATTAAGAAATGATTAAGATTGCACTTAATGTTTCCAATGGTTGGACTATAATACTGAGTATGTTATTATTCTTTAAGAAATGGAGATAATTCTTTGCTGAGTACAAGAGGTCAAAGTAAGGAGGAGAAACGAGTTGAGATTTCTTAATTCCATGTCAAATTAGAGGAATAATGGGTGTATTTTTGCAAATGAGAATGTGCATTTTATAGATTTGTAGGAAAGAAATGCAATTTCAGACTAAATTTCATTTGGGATAGTTGAGAAATAAATTTTGGGATGAGATTCCAAAAGTAAACTGGTACATCTAGTTATTTCCATAAGGTAAAAAGAACATAGGAGGGATTTATTGAGTTTAATGAAAATTACTACGGTTTGTAATTAGATTCCTAGATCACTAGTAACCATGCCACATGTGATAAGAGGAAAGGTCTTTTGAATTCTCATTTGCAAAAAACAGAAAGCTGAAAAATTTCATTATAAATAAGTGACTATCATTTCCAGACATCTAATCCAGTGTTTTATCCATGTTTTAGGATGTTAAAGATGACAGAGATCTATTTTTAAGTCTTACATTATAAAACAATATAATGTGAGAAAGTTAAAATAAATATGGGATTGTACTTCTTCCTCATGTTTTCAGGTATAAGTCAAGTAAGTAAAGTATCTTCTTATTTTAATTATTTGATTAATTAAACATTTCTCTCCTTAACTCAATAGTGAACAGAGGAGAAAATGTTCATACTGAAAAGCAACTTTCAATGAAAATATATATAAATACCTTATCATTAAATGAGATAATTATTCTCTGTTTTTAATATAAACAAATATTGTCTTTAAAAAGGGATGAAAGGACTGTCCTCACTTCATTCAACTAGGACTGGAAGTTCTAGCAGGGTCAATTAGGTAAGAAAAAGAAATAAAAGGCATTGGATTGAAAAGAATGCTTCTATTTGCAAATGACATAATCTTATATATAAAATATCCCCAAATCCCACCAAATAATGATTAAAACTAATAAATAACTTCAGCAAGTTTCAGAGGAAAAGAAGACTAATATTCAAAAATTGTGTTGTATTTCTACACATTAGCATTATACAATCTGAAAATGAATTTAAGAATATAATTCCATTTAAAATAGCATCAGAAGCAATAAAATACTTAGGAATAAATTTAACAAAGGAAGTGCAAAACTTGTATTCTAAAAACTACACAACATTGTTGAAAGTAATTGAAGAAGACCCAAATAAATGGAAATACATTCCATGGTCTTCAGTAAGAAGACCTTATATTTTTAAGATGACAATACTCCATAAATTTATCTACAGAGTCAAATACAGTGCCTATCAAATTCCCCGCAGCCTATTATGTAGAAAATGACAATATGATTCTAAAATACATATGGAAATGCAAGGGACCTAAAATAACCAAACAATTTTGAAAACGGAAACATAGTTTGAGGATTTACATTTTCTGATTTCAAAACTTACTATAATAATCAAAACAGTATATTAGTGGCATAAGGATAGACATACAGATCAATGGAATAAACTGAAAGTCTAGAAATAAACCTATGTGCTTATGGCTAACCAATTTTCAACAAGAGTTCCAAGACAAGTCATTGGGGGAATGGTGTGGGACAACCGAATATACACATTGAAGAATGAAGTTGGACTCTTTCCTTACACCATACACAAAAAGTTCATCAAAATGGATCACAGACCTAAATGTAAGAGCTAAAATCATAAAGCTCTTGGATGAAAAACATAGGAGTAAATCTTCATGACCTTGGATTAGGCAAAGCCTTCTTAGATATGACACAAAAAGCATGAGTGACAAAAGATTAAATAAGTGAAAATTAAAAACTTTTGTCCTTCAAAGAACAACATCAAGAAAGTTAAAAGACAACCCACAGAATGGGAAAAATTATTGCAAATCCTGTATCTGATAAGAGACTTGAATGTAGAATACTCACATATATGAGAACTCTTACAACTCAAAAAGACAACCCAATTATAAAACGGATAAAGAATTTTAAGAGATCTTTCTCCAATGAAGATACACATGGCCAATAAGTACATGAAAGATGATCAAAACATTAGGAAAATGCAAATCAAAATCACCATAAGACACCATTTCATAACCACTTGGATGGTTGCAATAAAAAAGACAGACAATAACAATGTGGAGAAACTGCACCCCTCATTCACTGCTGGTGGGAATGTAAAATGGTGCAGGCACTTTAGAAAACAGTCTTGCAGTTCCCTAAAATGTTATACATAGTAAGCCACACAACCCTGCAATTCCTTCTCTAGGCTTACATACAAGAGAATTGAAAACACATGTCTACACCAAAACCTTACTCAAATATTCATAGCAGTATTTTTTGAGGTATCCAAAAAGTGCAGACACCCACCTATCGATGAGTGAATAAATAAAATGTGATATATCCATGTATTGGAGTATTACTTAGCAACAAAAAGGAATGAGCTACTAATACATGTTACAACAAGAATGAATTTGGAAAACATCATGCTAAGTAAAAGAAGCCAGTCACAAAAGATCATATATTATATAATTCCATTTATATGAAGTGTCCAGAATAAGCAAATCCATAAACAAAGAAAGTAGATTAGTGGTTGCCTGAGGTTGGGAGAAGGGCTGTTGAGAAAAAATGGGGAGTGATTGCTAATGTGCATGAGGTTTCTTTTTGGGGAGTGAAAATGTTTTAAAATCAATTGTGGTGAAAGTTGTACAATTTTCTATTTGGTGAATATACTAAGACCCATTGAGTTGTACACTTTAAATGAGTAAATTGTGTGGTATGTAAATTATATCTCAATGAGGATTGTTGTTTAACAAAAAACAAGATAGGAGAATTTCTATATTAAGTTCTAAACCAGCCTGTTTGAAACATTCTTTTTCCTGCAGGCCAGAAAATTCTATTGCATAGGAGACTCCAATGACAGAATGCCCCAGCTTTATTTGATCAGATATGTTATCTAGTATAAATTTAAAAAATTATTTTGGTGTTTGAGTTTGACTCATGCAATAATTGCCTTTTGATTTTGTCTTAGTCCATTCGGGCTGCTATGACAAAATACTTTAGACTTGGTAATTTACAAGTAATAAAAAATTATTTTGGTGTTTGAGTTTGACTCATGCAATAATTGCCTTTTGAGTTTGTCTTAGTCCATTCGGGCTGCTATGACAAAATACTTTAGACTTGGTAATTTACAAGTAACAGAATTACGTTGCTCATAGTTCTAGAGGCTGGGAAGTCCAAGATCAAGGCATCAGCAGATTCAATGTCTGGTAAGTTCCTTTTCCTCGTATATGGTGCCTATTATATATCCTCACAAGGTGGAAGGGGCAATCAGGCTCCCTCAATCCTTTATTTTAAGGGCTCTAATCCCATTCATGTGGGCTCTTCCCATATGAACTAATCACCTCCCAAAGGCCCACCTCTTACTACTATCACATTGGGGATTAAGTCTGAACATATGAATCTTGTGGGGACACAAACATTCCTACCATAGCAGATTCCAAGCTGTTAAAATTTTAAACTCAACTTTTTCTATCTATATCATCCTAAACTACCATTAGAAGGATTTATATATTTGGCTTTGAGCACATTATTTTTTGTATCCAATTGCCACATGTGTTTTGTATAATCTGCTCACCATTTCTCCTCTTCTCAGGAAAGGATATCCAACTTTACATGTGATATTATCATTGGATTCACAACTGTCTTTCTGGATTGCCTAGGGAGGGAAAGTAAACAGAATTAGAGTAGACAAGTAGGTGAAATATTTGAACTTGTTTTTTTCAGAATTTTCTCAGCTGTGCCTTGGTGACTGCCTTGCCAAGATTTGTCTCTCAGTTTAGCTGGGAGAGTCACAGCATTCTGGGACCACCTGTTCCACAGCCCATGGAAATCTAACAATATCACTTGAGGGTGCCTGAAAGACAGAGCACATCTCACTATCCTGCCTAAATCCTCAGTTGTAACATGGGAGTACTAACAGTATCTACCTCACAGGGTGACTGTGGTGGCTGCACAAAACATCCGTGCATACCAGCAGGCACAGAGCAGCCCACAGTGAACCTAGACATCAGAGTTCAGTGCAGTGAATGAGCACATGGGCTCTGATCTGCGACCCCAGGATTCCAGTCCTGATTCAACCACTGTTAGCTTCATCTTTATCAGATTCCTCACCTCTCTGAGCCTGATTTCCTATAAAGTGCAGTTAATCATACTCTATTTCATCAAACTTAAAATACCATTGAACATGAGACACACCATTATTTTATATACCTATACGAAGGAAAATAATGCTGCCAGTTAAATAAACACGTTGTCAATTGTAAAATTCAATTACAGAAATGTTAAAATGTGGGAAAAAGGGTTTATGTTTTATTCTCTGCAGTACAGTAACATCTACTTACAAAAACTTAATGAGAATTAAATAAGTAAAATCCTTAGAATATTGCACATAATATGACTCAAGAAAGGGTTACCATCATTATTATTGCTGTTATTGTCAATACAAGTATTGGAGAAGTACCGTTGGTTTTATATCTCTGCCTCTGTGCCGAGGCCATTAAGTCAGCTGAAGAGGATATAGACAATGATTTTTAATATAGTACCCTTTCCAGAGAAAAATTGAGTGGTAATATTTTCCCAACATTAGTTTGCACATTTGCATTTATAATTACTATTCTTAGCCAATGCAAGGTATGTAGTAATATATGACATTTTATTTAAACCTATCTTAGTTATCATGTCTCTAAGTGATATCCTAACAAATGGAGAGAAATATCAGTTAAAATCTGAATTTACAGACCAATGCAAGGTATGTAGTAATATATGACATTTTATTTAAACCTATCTTAGTTATTATGTCTCTAAGTGATATCCTAACAAATGGAGAGAAATATCAGTTAAAATCTGAATTTACAGAAACTGGGCAATATGTTTTTTATAAGATAAACTATGCAACTTGGAAACAAATTTGAAGGTTGGGTGATAAGTTTATGTCTTAACATTTGAGGATTGGCATGGATATTACAGCAGTTCCATTCTCTTTTTTGCTGAATTTGAGTTGATTCCTCTACATTCACCATAGCAACCATGAGCTCTGAAGTTTGCCAAAACTTTCCAGCATTAATAATAAATAGGTAATGAACTCCATTACACAAGACTCTCCACAAGTCACTGCAAAGCTGATGTAATTCTAGGGTGGCATTTCCTGCTCACAGTACACCATCGTGCAGGTCTAATCTTAGACTGCAACCTGTGGAGACATTTATGTTTTTCTCCTACTGTAATATATGGCTAAGCCCCTTTGCTCCCTTTCTTACACTGACATTAATCAATAAACAATATGTTTTAATGCTATGCATAATAAGGGCAATGCTTTTAATATGAATCATATATATTATTAATTCATATAAATATATACAGAATTTTAACTCAGGGGGATTCATTTGGAGATCAGAATTAAAAACAAAATTCAAACATGGAAACACTAATTACCCTTGATTTAGCATCTTATGCAGATATACATTATTGCCAAAATAATAAAAAAGACTTCTGTTATGAATCAATAAGACAGTCATTTGATACAAATCTCCAAAATAAGGATTTTGCATAAAAGAGGGGAAATGGTATCTGGATTTTTCTGCATGTAAATTTTTTGTTGTTGTTCAGTGAAGAGGCCCCTCTCTGCACCTCTGTTAAACTGTTTTGACTTTGATTGTTATGTTTATTTTTTTCCTTGACTCAGTCTCAATTTCAGTGGATTAAAGACCCTGTGAAACATACAATTTTGATACAGTAGCTATTCTTTCTTCATAATGAATCTAATAAATACATTTCCAAAGAAATAAAACAAAAGCTTTAAAAATATATTGGTACCAATGCTGCACAACTTAGGGTGGGGTTACATCTCTATAAACACACTGTAAGTTGAAAACTCATTTACTACCCCCATAAACTCATCATAAAGTCAAAAAATCATAATTTGAACCACTGTTAAGTTGGGGACAATCTGTACTTTCACCATTAGTTAGTACCAATTTTGTGCAAAATGTTTTCTATCCTCCTAAAACCAATATAATAAAAGCACTTAGCTCAGGAGTATGAAAAGTATGTTCAGTAAACGACTGTTATGAGAAGAAATGAACAAACTAAAAGTTTACCTCAATTCCTGAAAAAATCAGATTTGGAGAATAATGCACTATTGTCCTGGTGTTATAGGCACTGTCCTTTTTATTTTTGACTGTGAGGCTAACGTTGAACTTATCATTCTGGGACCTGACCATAATCAGGTCCTTTTCCGTGGTGGTTACGCTCAGGACGAGGTCCGAGATACATTTGTCCTTGTTTCCACAGTCTTTGGCAAATGGAATCTGAAATGGCCAGAGAAAGTGTTTTTCAAAATTTAGATAAGCATTATTGAAAATTACCTATCAATTTGTGTAAGAGAAATGACCAAATAAGTGCCAAAACGAGTTAAGCAACTCATAAAGAGAATTGATTGCACTGCACAAATTTTGTATTTATTCCTGTGATTTAGAGGGGGAAAAATAAACTTTTATTTACAGATATAAATTCTAGCCCTTTTAAGAACGCACAGTTTTCACGGATGTTTTTCACTAGCTTTAGAACTGTTTCAAAAAATCAAGTCAAGTACTCTAAGATTTAAGCCTGTGAGATAAAACTTTTAACACTCAAGTCCAACCACGCGATTTTCTGTTGAAAAGAATCAAATACCTCAGCCAAGAGGGTGGAATGCCTGGGAGTTTTCCTTGATTTCCCTTCTTCATTAACACCCCCTCCTCCCCGCTCCTTACCCAGTCCTTCCTCAAGCCTTGTCCATCCTGTCCCCTTATGAATATCTCCTAAATCCTTTCTTGTCCCTGCGTTTCCACCACCCCCTCTAGCCCAAGCATCCTCATTTCCTCCCAAACTAAAGTGACAGCCTCCCAGCTGGTCTCCCACATCTGCTGGTTTCCTTGCAGTCATTCTCCATGTTGCCTGCAGTAAGACGTAAAAACCACAAATCCAGTCCCATGAGTGAACCAAATGAAAACCTTCAATAGCATGGTGCTGCTCTTTAAAAAGTTTAAAATCTGTGTGGTAGCACCAAGTCCTGAATGGCCTGTCCCTGCCTTTGCCTCCAGCACCAAGTCCTGAATGGCCTGTCCCTGCCTTTGCCTCCAGCACCATGTCGCTGACCTTGCTCTCCAGCTGCAGCCTTGCTGGGAAGCAACAGTTTAGTTTCCTTCATGCCACAAACTTCATGCAGACTCTCCCCTCTTCCCCACACTCCTGTAAATAGGATGAAAATCATCCTATCCTTCAGGTCTCGATTTACACGTCATGACTTCAGGGGGCTCTTCCTGATACCCCAGCCCAGGGAGAAGCTCCCACAGAGCTCTGAAATCCTCCTCCACAGCACACGCTCTAATTACGACTTAGCACCTGGTTCGCACCTTAGACCGGGAGCTCCAATGCCTGGTATGTATGAGACAATAAATACATTCAGTGGCAAGGAGGGGAGAGTGGAAGATAGGTATATGGGGAAAATTAACTCTCCATTTCTAATGATTCCTCCATTGGGGACACACTAGGGACACCCTCTGGCCCCTCTAACCCTTCTCTCCAGCTCAGGGGTGGGGCAGTGGACTCCGAATGTGGAAGCAGGAACTGGACGAACACAGCTCAGTCTCTTCCTATTACTTCTGTCTTTGGAGCAGTAGTGTGGCCAGGGAAGCATACGTTCTGCTCGACTCCTACATTTTACACGTCCCACAAGGAGGGCCCCACGAAGAAGGCCCAGGGGGGATCCACTCTGTTGATGACCTAGTTGGTGGTCTAAGTCCGTGGTTTAGTTTGAGGACACCCATTATGCCCAAATCGTGCCCTGCAACCTAGTGTTTATTAAAATAAATGGGGAGATTTCTTTCAATTGGATTAAAAGGAAAATCTGGCTTACATATTCATGTACTGAGTTTGGTAGAGCATCATCAAGAACAGGCCCATTTTCTGGATCGGTAAGATTAAAATCCAAAGTAATTCTCACGGAGTCCTGAAAGTCATGCTTGTCCTAGAGATTAAAGCATAAGATATATCATTAGTATCATATCCACTGGATGTCCTGATCTTGCTATGGCCTTGTGGGTCAGGCTTATTAGAACATTCTCATGCACCTAATCTGACAGATGTCTTCATCAGGCTTTTGCTTTGCTGGAGGGGGACTGTTTTTCTGCTTTGACAAAGGACATAGCTGGAATGCAGAGGCTCAGAGTATGGCCTGCTGGAGTGATGGGATGTGTCGTATCTTGCTGTGTCAGGATATAGCCCCCTGAGCTACTTGCATAACAATATCGTTTCTTTTGAGAACTCAAAAAAACCCACAAAAAACCCCACAAAATCACCAATACTTCTAGGAAAGTCTCCTCACTTGAGAAGGGCAAACTTGCTTTAATTTGAGCTGCATTTCATTAATATGTATACCTAGAGCTATAAGAATTATATAATGAAAATGATATGGAAATGATGTGAATATGATTAATTTTGTTAATTCTATCATCAATAACAACCATCATTTATGAAATGTCCAAAATTATAAGCTTTATACACATTATTGTAAATTATTATCCTCTAAGGTGAATAACTATTATGGTCCTTAGATTACAAATGAAAAACTGAGCCTCTAAGAGACTAAACAACTTTGCCAAAGTCACTCAGAAATTTTATGCAAGTTCTAACTTCTAAATTTTCAGTTCTGATGAACTAAATATGAGGGACAACTAAAGTGTTATTTTTCAGATCGCAAATTGATTTTAGGGTTGACAGAATAAGTTTATTTTTGTATAGATTATGGGGAGTATCAACATGAAAATCACTTAGAAAGAATAAATGTGGCACACAGAGATGCNTTACTGAAATCAGTGTTTCCTCATTACCTTAATTCTGCTTTTATTTATTGTTTATTATTATCATGTACATTTTAAGAAAATGTTTAAGAAATTCCTGTCCTCAGTTGAGAACCCTCCCCACATACACAGTACCTGAACAAAATACATTTAAAATGGTTCAAACTGGCTTACTAGTCATTTCTAGAGATTAATAATTTGCTTTCCAAGCCTCCCTCATCCACTAAAATAGAAAGAAACCGAAGGAGCACAAAGCCTACAGATGACAGAAAATACCAGATTTTCCCCCCTTCATTGTGAAGTTGAAGAGCAAGATATACAGTTCAGGGACCCCAGAAAGCATATGGCCCGATAGTCTGACCTCTGGTCAGTTAATCACTTACCATCCACATTTGATATATGAGGTCCAAAAAAATTAAATAATGTTTTCAAGTTGAAAGAATAATGAATGAATAAAAGAAATAAATAAGGAATAAGGTCTCTTGTCATCTAGTACACTGTGTCTTTTACTATTCCATAATATATGGGTAAATGTTTTCAAGTTGAAAGAATAATGAATGAATAAAAGAAATAAATAAGGAATAAGGTCTCTCGTCATCTAGTACACTGTGTCTTTTACTATTCCATAATATATGGGTGTCTGATGACACACACAGGAAAGACTAAAGATAGTTTTATGAAATGTATTTGGAAATGAGAAAATCAGACCGGTGATTTTTCCGATGAGCGAACAAACAAAATAAAGTTTACTTTACGATGTATACTTTAAAATAAAACAGTAAAAATTTAATTGACTTGAAATAATACATGTCTACTATATTTTTGATTTGGAATAAGGCAGTTATAACATATGATTTACTTGCCAACATGTAGAAGGAGTGCTTAGTGCATTCGGATTCTCGCACTATGATGTTTCTTTGAATCTTTCTCTCTTGAGTTCCAGAGAAAAAACTTCGTGGTATCTGTCTTAGTGAATCTAGGGTGACACGGTACTGCAGATCTATAAGAATTAAAAAAAAGTTGATGGAAATATTTACTTGGGGTGATTTTCATATGTTCCAAATTACTAAATTAGCATTTAAGAAAAATCTCTTAAGCAATTAGCAAAGATTCTATTATTGAGCATATCCACATTACTGTAGTGCAATGATATTAGCAGTCATGAAGATAACCTTGAGGAACTCTATAGAACTGCTGTCTGAGTTCACTATGCTTTTAATGTTTAATTATAGTTATTTATAATACACACACGCACACCAACATATCATTTAACTTGATGACCATGTCTGTGTTTACTGAATTTTCACCTAAAATATTTTTTTAGTTTAGAAATGTTGGAACCTTGCTTGGAATATTGATCATATTGCATTTCAATGCAGACAAAAATATACATTAATACCATTTTTAACCTATTTTATAACAAGACACCATCTTAGATTATTTTCAAAGCACCATTAAGTTCAATAAAATAAGTATGCATAATTAAAAAAAACAAGTAAAACCTTTTACTTTCTTTGAAGGCTACAATCCTCTTTAGAGTTGATTGTTTAGTTATTATACAAAAATGAAATTAGACTAAAATAACATTGCATATAAAAACCTAACTCATTATTTTATATTCCTGTACTTCATTTATCTTCTAGCCAGGGGACTATTTTAGAGCATATATGAGGGTGCTTCAAAAAGTTCGTGGAAAAATAGAATTAATAGATAATACAAATGTTTCCATGAACTTTCTGAAATACTCTCATATATGCACATAAAAAGCAAATTAAGAAAAATAGATTTTAAAGATGAATGGTTTTTCTCATTCTATTTATATTTGGTTTGCAGAGTAAATTAGTCTTCTGCAGCCAATGACCTTCAGAGGTTTGATTCCAACATATTTCAACATCATAAAAAAACTGTCTTAGAAATTGTAGAGCGTAGGGAGGAGGGGGATGCACGGGCTGACAGATGCACCTGAGAACGCACACACAGAACAAGTCTGACTCTCAAAAACAAAGGGATCTCAGGTACACGGGGTGGCAAAGAATTAGGGTCCTCTGCAATATCAGTCTTCTCCAGAAGGGGGCAGGAGAAGAGAGAGATCCTCTGAAACCCACAGGAAGGAAAACTGGTCTTATTTGAGGCCCAATTTCCAAATCCTAAGTCTGAATGCTTTTGTTTTTTGTTTTTGTTTTTTTTAGCACCCGATTGTTTGTAGTAAATAGGAGAGCCAGAGGGAAACTACGGAATGTGGAGGCCATTACACACAAGCATGTAATTTCTGCTCCAGAATTTAATGGGTTTCATAGCCTACTTCTTCTGCAGCAAAATTTTTTTCAAGGTTCAACATGTACATGGGACAAATGTGACGTGCAGCTCACTCTGCTGGTGGAAATGCAATCTCCTATTGGATTTCATCACGCTGGAGCAAATACCCGAGTATTGCCCTTCACCTAAAAGTACATGCTATAATTATTATGCTTACCAGCTTCATAAATTGTGTCTTCTTTAGACTTTAATTTTACATCAAAACACACTGTAGCATTTATGCATACTGTTTCCTTTCCCTCCATATGGCAGTTTTTCTTTTGAATATTCACTTTTTTGGGTTCAAAATTCATGGTCACTTTAACTACTGCCACATCTCGGGACCTACAAACACAGAACCAATGTGATTACTCACACATTTTTCCATTTAATGAATGTCATCAACTTGGGAGTGCGACGTGAGTGCACTGAAGGGGATTCTCCTTTGTGTATAGTGTGGACTCTCAGGACTCCATTTCTCTAATGAACCATTGGTACAGAAGAGATTGTATCTGATGTTCTCAGGACACCCAGGTTGTTTTGGAACCATCTTGGGCTTTTGGTTCAAAGACCAAAGATCTAGCTTTGCCTGTAATGGAAAAGAGATGGAACCAAGTGCGCAGGTGCAATCTCAGAACCAAAACTCTATTTTGGGGATCTCTGAGTTTCTTCTCAATTTGGAAATGGTCCAGAGCCTCCTGGACAACTTGTAGCCCCTGCTGGCTCTCATCTAGACCATAACACTTGTCTGTTTTTGCAGGTTCAGCTCTGCCTCTGTTTCTGGGAAGGAGAAATAGAATGATATTTGAGGTACTCTTGTAGGCATGTATGTTATTTCACTTAAAGCTTAAATTAACTTTAATAATAAGAAATATTATTATCCCAGTTTTATATGTGAGATAACCTGAGTGGTTAAATATTTTGCCCAAAGTCAAAAGCTGTTAAGAGGGAAAAACTGGAATTTAAACTCAGTCCTTTTCACTCCTAAACCCAGTGATTTCCAATAATCCAAAATGAGAGCAGAGTAAATTCTTGGGCAGGGAGACTATGAGGCCACTGTCTTACAATCAAGCCGGAACAACTGCTGGCCATCTTTATCTGGGTCTTTATAACTAGGTATCTTGTGAATACTGAAGTCTCTTGTTATGCTTTTGCATTTAAAAAAATGAGAGTTAGTTTTCTTTTTTCTTTTAAAACAATTTACTCATAGATAACATGGAAACCATAGAAATGCATAAAGAAAACACAAATAACTTGTAATTCTACCACTCAGCAATAATTGCCATTACATTTAGTACACTGAGTTTTTTTTTCTTTGCAGAAGAATATATCTAGAGACACACTTGTATATGCCCACATGTTTACACACATATATACACATACACAGGCACATATACATATGTATGTGTACATATTTTTAAACTTATCATAACAAACAGATATCCCATATTTATGTTTTCCTGAGAACATTATTTT
>NW_007727041.1:289515-401108 GCF_000696425.1 Galeopterus variegatus
TTTTAAACTTATCATAACAAACAGATATCCCATATTTATGTTTTCCTGAGAACATTATTTTATTTTATTTTTTTTTGTCTTTTTCCATGTCTGGCAACGGATCGCAACCCTCAGGGTCGCCCCCGTACCGGACCGGGACCGGCAACGGGATTGCAACCCTCGATGTTGCCCCCGCGCCTCGCTCAGCCAGTGAGCGGGAACCGGTCTGTATGTGGGATCCGAACCCTCGGTGGGAGCGCCGCCGCGCTTCCCAAGTGGCGCACTAGCGCATGCGCCACCGGGCCGGCCCTGAGAACATTATTTTTAACGGCAGTATACTTTCCCTGCATATGCATATATCATAATCAATGTATTCAATTCTCGCTCATTGAACATTTAGCTTATTTTCTTTTTTAAAAAATGGTTATTACAAATAGTGCTGTGATGATTCGAAAAGTCATCTTTAGCCATATTTCTAGATTATATCTTAAAAATTTTTAGGCAGTAAATTCCTTGTTAAAAATTATGAAAATCTTAAGGCTTTTAAATACTTACTGACAAATACTTTCTAATGAGTTTTAATCACTTTACCCTTTCATCACCAATGAATGAGCATGTTTAGTTTCCTGCCTAGTAATATGGATTCTCCAGGCCTGAGGCTGCCCAGACCACTCCCCACCCCACACATCCTCTCTGCCCCAACCAGATCTTTACAGGGGCTACAGCTCAGTCTAGTCCATGTGACAGGGCTCTCACTATCCACTTTCTGAACATCTCTTGTATTGCCTGCCAGCAGTATCCACTCTCAATCCCTGCTTCAGCATTGCAAAGCTTGGTCTTCATGTCTCAGTACCCTGGCTTGATCCATTTTGCTCTCAATGGAGCTTGGGCGGTGACAGAGACCTTATTGTCATTTTGGCCAATCAATGATAAAGCCTTGAGTCAGGGGCAAGACAGGCCATAAATAATCTTTCAAAGCATGGTAAAAAGCCCTTGAAACAAAACTGAAGAATAAACATTGCCCTTAAAACATATTTTTTTAAATATAAGAGGATGAATACAATAAATATTTGTGAGCTAAGGGTAGCATTATAAATTGATTCAGGATTAATGGGTCAAACAAAAATGAAATGTACTCTTTGTCCCTGACACTGGTGACTTCTGATTTTGAGTCTCCGTCTCTGGTTAGCCCTCCCGAAAGACACAGCCATTCCACTGCCTGACAATCTCCTTTTTCCTCAGGAATCATCTTTCAGTTTTCCTTTCCTTCTGCAGTGCAGTTTAATTTTTTTTTTTACATACAGTTATTATATGTGTACAATTTAGTGTACAATTTTTATTTGACCATTAGTTCTTTAGCATAATCTTAAATTCTGACAAAGTCTTCTATTTTCACCTATCTTCGATTCTCTCTTTCACACTTTATTATTATTATAGATAAATTTCGGGGGAAAAGATCATTGATGTTTGTTTCAATCTGAATTTCTTTAAACCAATACATTAATTTGAAAGAATCTACATGTCTCTGGTTAGCCCTCCCCAAAGACACAGCCACTCCACTGCCCGACAATCTCCTTTTTCCTCAGGAATCATCTTTCAGTTTTCCTTTCCTTCTGCAGTGCAGTTTAATTTTTTTTTTACATACAGTTATTATATGTGTACAATTTAGTGTACAATTTTTATTTGACCATTAGTTCTTGAGCATAATCTTAAATTCTGACAAAGTCTTCTATTTTCACCTATCTTCGATTCTCTCTTTCAGAGAATCTCTCTTCAAATTTATAGACAAATTTCGGGGGGAAAGACCATTGATGTTTGTTTCAATCTGAATTTCTTTAAACCAATACATTAATTTGAAAGAATCTACATGTGGACTTCCCATCAAGGCAGACGGCATAAATATACAATCCTTTCTTTATATTTCTTAGTAAAATGTATGGTGTTTTTCAACATTTTCATATAAATTTCTCATTAAATTAGTTCTTGACTTTTTAAATATATTTTTTTCAAATACAATCATTTTAAAACTGTTTTTTAACTGGTTAAAGCTATGGATATTAATGTTGTTGATGAATAATTATTTTATTAATAAATTAATAAGTAAGACATTACTGTAAGTTTGTATCCAAACTTTTGCTTGGATTTAACAATTAACTGAAATAATTGGGGCAATTTCAGGATGCAGGCATTTTAAAGTCTGAACAAAGATATTACTGAAGATGCCTCTATGCCTGACTAACAATATAAACAGCGTCAGATAATGCTGCACAATTGTCTATTTCTATGTATAAGATAAATGAGTGAAGAGCCAGTTATCCCTAAAAGCTTGTAAGCAACTCGAAGTTAGGGGTATTTTCTTGTTTATGTATTCCTCTATAAGACCTTCTCCTTCCCTCTACCTGCCCTAAAACAGAATATCTATTTTGTGTCGAGCACAAAATAGAAACCTCAAATTAAGAGTTCATTCTACTTGTTCCTTTAATATAGCTTCTTTGTTCTAAAGATTCATTGACTCCTCCAGATTACTGACCTGAATAACCTGTTTCTGCATAATGGAGCACAAAAGAAAACAGGTACTGTATTTTGTATGACATGAGCTCCAATCACACTCTGAGCTCTGCAAGGGTATGTGAAATATTATGATTAATTGGATGTTATTAAAATACATACCAGAAGAGGGCAGCACCACCAAGGCCCCCGATAGTCACATCAGTCAGACCGTCACCATTTAAATCCATTTCTCCGTGGATAGACTGGCCAAAAAATTTCAGTGTTTCGCCATCCCCTCCCGATGGAATACGCTGTGAAAAACCCAACAGAGAGTTTTATGGCAGAAAGTCTGTTCAAAACAGTTTAAAATAAATCTGAGAATTTAGATTGGCTAACACAAAATTAAAAGATCTTTTAGGAACCTGGCCCAAGAGGCCCCTCATGTGGAGACAAGAGGAAATACTCAGATGGTCCCAAAGGATATTGTTCTTCTCATAGTACAGGCGAAATCATTTCAGGGTAAGTGACACCAAAGAGAGGGGGGAAAAGTATGTGATGTCACCTTGACTGATCCTTAAGGGCAGCATTATGAGTAATTGGTTCTGCTTTCTAGTTCCTGCTCAATCTCATTACACGGAGATATTTAAAGGTACTGGAAATCTTGGAAACATTTCACACAAGCAAGCAGGGAGTGGAAGATTCTCTTTGGGGTCTGTTTGGTGTTCATTGAACTTTGTGGCTCGGTATAATAACACATTCCATCAAATACACTTTCCAATATGCAATCTACTGTCTGTGAAAAATTATCCTGAAAGTTGAGGGCACAATAGACTCATTGCATTCACATGTACCCATGATGTTGGGAAGGCACAGACGTATACAGAGTTCTTGAAGACTGATCTGTGCACATTACCACACGCAGTATGTTTGATATCTGTGCTTCCCGCCTTAAGGTGGGTTCAAACTGATGCTGTTTTCATGGAGCCTGATGGCAAGAAGGCAGGACTGACAGACCCTCCCTAAACATGGAGTCTTCTCATCCCCCTGTTTTCCACTTAAATAATATAAGAAGCCACATAGGCAAACCAAATAAACACATTTTTCAAGCTTAAACACATGTGTTTCATCAGAAAGTATTTCCTCATTTTTTCAGCAGACACATCCGGAGACACCTGCCTCACTGGTTCAGAGGAGTTGATTCAGTTTGATCTTGGATCATCCACGCACAAGCAGCACCTACAGTTCCCATGGAAATGGGTAACCTCCTGTTCCTCAGGAAAGCATTTTGCTCGTAATTATGCAAATCAAACTCTAATATTTTTGTTGTTGTTTAAAGCTGCATCTTGATTTACAACCATTTTACAAAACAAATTGCCTGTGAAAATCTATTCCATTTATTAATAATTTTTAAAAGTCCTCATTTACTACTTCAAATGCTATTGCATTACATTTGCAGGATTGATACTGAAGGAATAAAGTGGGAGAGCCTAAGAAAGAACCCCTTCCTGCACTTCCAGATTCCATCACATACAGTAGGTTAGTATTGCCTGTTTCTAGTTGAGTAAACAATTCTATAAAGATTTTTAACAGAAACAAACCATTTATCCAATAGATAGAAGTGGTGTTATTGAAATAAACCCTTTATTTTGTTTACTAATAATGTCATTATGACTTTATGAAAAATGAAGCACAACTTCACAATACATGAATAGATTTTAAGAACGCTGTTGACTACAGAACCAGGGAACACTCAAATGTAAAATGAAATAATTAATGTTCTGATTTCTTATCACGTTATGTAAGCTAAAAAGTAGTGAATTCTATTTTATTTATAAGTAAATGTTCAATGCCTAACCAACTATAAATACTTAAACATAGACAATTACATTAAAACTCCTTTAAACTCTCCTGTTTTTATAGTGCATTAAGCACTTCTGCAAATTGATATTTTTCTCATGTAGGAAAAAATTACACTGATGGATTAAAGCTGTTAATTGACAATAAATTTTAAAAAAGAACATAAATCCCCTGCCAGTTAAGTTTAACTATTCAGTTTTTTCCAAGGATTACTTATGAGAAAATTATAAACCTTCAGTAATTCATTTGATGAAAATATACTAATTTAACTTATAAGAATAAATCCAATGCTATTTTATTGTAACAACATGGACATTGAAAATAAAAACATTAATCTTATCTTTATTGGTTAAAGCATATAACTATTATCTTATTCCGAAGTAGTCCTTTGTTTAGAATCAGATACACTGCAGACATTAAACAGCATCATTACAGAGTGTTCTTTTGTTTTGTTCTGTTTTGTTTTTTATCATTTCAAAAGATCAGATCCTGGAGACATGTCAAATAACAACAGAAAAGAAACTAAATAAAAGTATAAAATGCAAAGTAATTCCTCTATAAAGAATATTTACAAGAGAATTAAATCTAGTTTCCCAATCGAGTCAGAAGAATGAAATTAAATAACTTATGAAGACTGGTAATGTCTGGCATTGGACCCACTTATCACTGAAGGGCAAGAATGCATGGGTTTAACTTCTTACTTGTGCATACTCTTTCTTTATAGTCCTGCCACTTCCATGATAAATGTACACAGCTCCCCCGTGATCGTCCTCCAGTGGAGCTCCTATCACGATGTCATTAAATCCATCAAGATTGAGGTCTTTTACGGCAGCAATAGCTGTTCCGAAACGAGCCCCACATGGCTCATTTTTGTTTTCTTTTGTGCATGAATTGTGCTTCAGAGATGAACAGCAAGTCTGCTTAATCGGTTCCAGGCTCATTTGATATTCAAACCTTGTCTGGAAGAAAGATAAACAGGATACTTACGGATTTCTATCATTACTACAGCAGAGTAGAATTTTTAAAGTACATACTAAATCAGTACTATTAAAAACCATTTATACATCAATGGTAAAGTTTGTAAAATTTCTTAAAAAGTGCGCCTGAGAGCCAAGTTAAGAATTTCAAACAGCAGATTGTAGAGTGCGGGAAAGAAGACATAGTGAAGATTTTAATGAAGTCTCCTTTTAGTGCAATTGAGTGAGTACATAATTCACAGCATTTTTCAAAGGCAAAGAACTGAATTTTTAAATCCTCAATTCTTGTCACTATCCCTCTTTCACCCAGTATTGAACAAAAAGAAAATTTCCTCCATTCAAAAAGCCAACTTTCTCTAAAGCTGCCGAGAGTGGAGGGAAAAACCCAATGACCCAGTGAGGACAGAAAGTACTAGCAAAGGTAGACTTTGCTAAAAGACAATGGGGAAAACAGCACAAGCCAAAGAAAAGTTGAGAGGAGGGAGCCAAAAAAAAAAAAAAAGAAAAGAAAAAGAAAAAAATAGGATGAAAGAAATACAGTTTATGATTTAAAATAATAAATACAGGAGAGAATCTAAGATTTAAAAAAACTTAACTAGATAAACACTGGATTTGCTGTAAACAACAAAAGCTCTTCTAATAAAAAAATCAAGAATTATTTCACCTAACAAATGATGTCTGAAGTCAAGAACGGAAAACAAAGTCTCAATCCATCCAGCCCAGTGAAGTAGTCCAAAGACTACAAAGACTATAGTGGTTCCCTGGAAGTGTCTGGTGTCATTGCCTTGAAACTCACTACAACCCCCCAACCCTGCCTAATGCTATACACTTCCAGGCCAGAGTTCATGGTGCTTACCTCGTGGGTTTATCTAGTAGTTTAGTGAGATTGACATTTATCTTCTTTATCCTATATATTCCATGAAAAAGTAACTCACATTTCCAAGCAGAAAATAGCTAGGGGACGGAACTACTTCATTGGATTTGTAAATGTTCATTTTGAAATGGAAGAGTTGGTGGGTGGATAAGCCCTGAAAACTTCTTTGCTCATTTTTCCAAAGTGAGTGAAAAATAAGAACTGCATTATTCAAAATAAAAGGGTTCCTTTTGAGATTTTCCTAAATTCGGATACCATTACCTGATTCAGAGCGTACACATACACTTTTCCTTGTTCCTCTTTCTCTGTTCCCATGTACATGGGAGCTCCGACTAGAAGAATGTCAGTATTAGAGTCTTTATCAATGTCAATTGTTGTTAAAACACTGCCAAAGTAGGAACCAATCTAGGACACAAAACAAAACATCTCGATGAATGTCAGAAATTCTCAAGGAAACTAAAATCTGCACTTCTCTTACTTCCACCAGTTTAGAAGAGTATTTGAGATTCAGCTGGCAAAGGAAATGAAAAATAGAAATTGGTGCTACCTGAAAGTTCTTTATTGGCTCTTGCATGAGGCTAAAAAATATTAGTCAGTTCTATCCTTGAGAATGAGCGGTTGTTACGAATTTCATAGCTTGAGAGTAACAAAAATGAGTCCATTTAGATTTCACCTTTGCCTGCATTTCTTTTTCACAAATTAGAAAAGATCAGTAATACCACAATGATTTTTTAAAGGAAATAAAATGAGATAAATAGAAGGCATTCTGGAATGGTTTCATATATGTCTAAATGCAGTAACATGAAAATGTGAAATGAATTCATTATAAGGAGCTGAACTGTCCTGCAATACTTGTGTGGCATATTTCACCTCATAGTCTTAGAAGATTGTCTGCCCAACAAAATGGCTAAGTCTTGTGCCAGCAGCTATGGAAGACAGAACAACATAGAAGATTGCAGGGGGGACCATCCCCTTGCCGCAGTATATATTTTCTTTTAAAGAGAGGGATCTGTTTTGGGGAAAAGCAGAAAACTTATACTTCATTATCTAAACGATTAAGCACTTTTTTCAAAAATTGACCTGTGTTTAATATTTGATGCTCTTAATAATCTCTTATTGAAACTTCCAGTATTGGCTTCTGTGATTTTATTTTTGCTCTCCTGATCGTACTCCTACATCACAGACCACTCTTTCTTTTCATCTTTGCTGGCTGCTTTCCCTCCTCCCGTCCCCTGAGAGCTCAGACCTGCAGTTGTCTTTTCATTCTCTTACCCTAGATGACCAATCCTTCCTAAACATTTCCACTACTGCACATTGCAGATTTCATCCCGTGCTGCTTCTCAAGGCTCCAGTTGTACATTGCCAGGCATTGCTAGACATCCAGACAATGCTAAACATTGACTTTTAAATGTACTTTTCTCACAACTTTTTTGAGACCTTAAAAGGTTTTTTTAAAAAGTTGAATTAATTACCGATGTAACTAAAATGCTGTGAGATCTGGCAGCATTGGGCCTTCCTTGCCAATGGCAATGGCCACGTGGAGCTGAGTGCAGCTCGCAAGCCGCCCAGGACCTGGCTGCCATCACGCCCTCCTGTCTTATGCCTGGTAGCTTTCTTCACTGCCTTCACCTACCTGGCTCCTGCAAATATCTGAATTTGTGCTTACCATTACAGGAAACATGTCTAAAACCAAAACGCTGTTTTAAAAAAAATACCTAAATCGCCAGCGTTGTTGACTTTCTAACCATGGACCCACCTTTCTTTCAGATTCCCCGGACTGAAACTGAAATCATTTGTGATTTAAATCATTCATGATACTCTCCTCAACTTTCATAAGCACTTTTCCACAAAACTCTGCACTTCCTATCTTGTAGACAATTAACAGAGGGATAATGGACCTAAGGTGCCATTTAAATGCTTCAGTTTACTCTTGTCAATTCCTCCTTACTTGTGTCGATCAAACTCCTTCCTTTTCCGTTGTTATTGCTGATATCTCATTTTAGGTTCTTCTTACCTCATCCTGGAGCTACAGCAATAGCCTTGTTTTTATGTTGTTGATGCAATTTCCAAGTAAAAATGTGAGCAAAGAGTTAACAAGAGCCTTTCACCCAGTATATGAGAATCTGACCTTTGACTTACTCTAACTGTTCCCCTGGGAATCTGATGAGGATCAAATTCCAACTGTACTGCTAAGCAACATTGTGGTAAAAATAACCTCTGATTGGGACATTGCATTTAGGCTATGTGGAACTGTAAATGATTATAAATACCAGATGGAGATGACATATTTTGGGCTTCCCAGACTTCAGTGACTCTTGTAACTGGCATGCCCTTTGCAAAGACCCTGGAAGCTATGTTTACAGTGTTGTCATAAAAGACAATGGCTCCTGTGGGGTGTGAGGCTTTAAAGCCAGGGCAGCTCCTGGACCTGCCAGATGTGAGTCTTCTTGCACCTGGGCTGTGCTGTCGTGCTCGGCTGAAGCAAAGCTTCTGCAGAGGAGGAAGGCTGATGCAGCCCTGCTCTGCTAGCCTAGTGAGTCGGAATATTTAGTGAAGCCTAAGGAGAAACCCCCACAACGTGAGGATTGCAGAAAAAGTTAATAAGTTCTCGTTGTGTTCTCATAAATTCTCACTTCCAAGAACTCTTGGAAAATACAGAAAACTATGAAAAAGAGACAAAAGTTACCCAAGTTATCACAATTCAAAAATTACTAAAAAATAGTATAGTTAGATGTTTCAATTTAAAAAATATTTATATATATGAATGTTTGCATATTGCATGTATAATTTTGTAAACTACTTTTAGTATTCAATATTATCTAATAAGAATTTTCTAATTTTACATGTTATGATTTCCCACTACCTCCAGGATAAAATCTAGATTCTTTAGTTTGCCATTCAAAATTTGCACGACCAGAGTCTATGTTACATTTTCCCTTCTTACTGTCTACATTATACCTTTCCTTCTAGACTCAGTTCAAATTTCATCCCATATTGAGATTCTCTGCACCAATCCTAGCTTACGACAATCTTTCCGTCTTCTGAATACACTGTGTGTGCCACTGGCACTTCTATTTTTCTTAATGTTTCAGATCTCTTTTCTTGTATACATGTTTGTACATCCATATCTACATCTATTAACTACGCATCTTACCTCCACTCCACCCAAGTGGAATGTTCACAAGGTCAAAGAGGCAGACACTTCACATTCCTGCAAAGAACCTAATAAAGAGCCCTGTTCACAGTTGATATTGAGAATGTGGACATTGCTTTTTAAAAAGTTCAGGACAATAGACAGTTAACTTACATAGAGTATGAATAGATTAATTTAGAACAGTATTTTTTAAGTTTACCTGTTCTCCACTGAGTGACTGGAGAATCCTGACGTCTCCGTTTTCCATCCTGTAGATGACGACCTGTCCTATATGATTGTACCGAGGCTGTCCAGCAATATAGAGCACATCTCCAGAAGTAGTGGCAGAGTTCACTGTGTAACCTAACAAAAGACAGATTCTAGATATACTGTTTGGCCCCTTTAAATCTCCTATATGATTGTACCGAGGCTGTCCAGCAATATAGAGCACATCTCCAGAAGTAGTGGCGGAGTTCACTGTGTAACCTAACAAAAGACAGATTCTAGATATACTGTTTGGCCCCTTTAAATCTTCATGTCATAAATTAAGAATCATTTAACATGGTTGGAAGAATCATTTTTATATTTTAGTTGAACTTCTCTTTCTTGAAAATAATATATTTTTTCAAATGCACCTAAGAATGTATTCCAGTAGAAGCTTTCAATATGCTCTCTGATTATCTATCACAACTGCTTTGTCCTGAAAAGGTATTTTTTTCCCCCAACCTCAGATTTTCATTGTTTAAAGGCGCAAATGATGTAACTGATGACAGAAAAAGAACAAAGTACACAAAAAACTTCACAACCCCAATTCACCACTTTGTAATAGATAAATTGTATTTCATTTGGATGCATATGTCTGGGCTATAGAAATTAATAATTTTACATAGTTGGGATCATAGAAAATGTAAGCATTTTCTGTGTTACTACCTTGGTTTTTAAATTGTAATTTTAAATGGTTGAAGATTTCTCCGAGTTAAAGCATAAATTCATGGCATTTATATCACATGACCGTTTCCTAATGGAGTACTGAAACTAGATGGTTTTTTAAATTTTTTGTTGTTATACTTAAGCCTGCAAAATCAACTTTGAGCATTTAATTTTTTTTCTTCTTTTGACAAAACATTTCAAGGAATAGATTACTGGATCAAGTTTTGTAATGGTTCTTATAGTGTCTGGCAAACTGTTTCCAGAACATTCATAGTAATTTATTCTGTGAATAGCCGTATGAGAGATAAGTAGTTTCATCAACCCTCCCAGGCATTGCGTACCATTAGTATTATTTACATTTGCGAGTCTTTTAATAGATGTTGAACATTGTCTAACAACGTTTCCTAATGGAGTACTGAAACTAGATGGGTTTTTAAATTTTTTGTTGTTATACTTAAGCCTGCAAAATCAACTTTGAGCATTTAATTTTTTTTCTTCTTCTGACAAAACATTTCAAGGAATAGATTACTGGATCAAGTTTTGTAATGGTTCTTATAGTGTCTGGCAAACTGTTTCCGGAACATTCATAGTAATTTATTCTGTGAATAGCCGTATGAGAGATAAGTAGTTTCATCAACCCTCCCAGGCATTGTGTACCATTAGTATTATTTACATTTGCGAGTCTTTTAATAGATGTTGAACATTGTCTAACAANGGTTTTTAAATTGTAATTTTAAATGGTTGAAGATTTCTCCGAGTTAAAGCATAAATTCATGGCATTTATATCACATGACCGTTTCCTAATGGAGTACTGAAACTAGATGGGTTTTTAAATTTTTTGTTGTTATACTTAAGCCTGCAAAATCAACTTTGAGCATTTAATTTTTTTTCTTCTTTTGACAAAACATTTCAAGGAATAGATTACTGGATCAAGTTTTGTAATGGTTCTTATAGTGTCTGGCAAACTGTTTCCGGAACATTCATAGTAATTTATTCTGTGAATAGCCGTATGACAGATAAGTAGTTTCATCAACCCTCCCAGGCATTGCGTACCATTAGTATTATTTACATTTGCGAGTCTTTTAATAGATGTTGAACATTGTCTAACAACAGTACCTTTCTGTGATTTTAGTTTGCATTTGTTTGATTAATACTGACCTTGAATGGTTTTTCACATGTCTGATTCTTTTTAATTGAGCCTTTATGATACTTAAAATTTTGAATTGTATCTTCTTTCTTTCTGCTTTTATTTTTATTTGCATGTATTTTATGTTGAATTTACTCCTGGGCCATAAGTGTTTCTCCAGTTTTTTTCTGGGATATCTTTTTCTTCTGTGCAACTGTCTCTTCTGGTTTAGGAACCATTTGTTCTATTTCAGTAAGGTATCATCTCAGTGTGGCCAGGAGAGCTTATGTGTGGGTTAATCTGACCATGAGCTCTGTAAGTACAGTTGGGGCAGCTTATTCTCCTGGATGTGCTTAATGACCACAGAATCTACAAATAAACCCTTAGGTTCAGCAGTACTCTCTGCACTTTCAAGCATGTGCAGCAAAATTTCAGCATTCTTTTTGGGCCATCAAGCCTCTGTCCAAGGCCCAGGCACACCTACCAACTCCACCACTGTAATGATGGAACTGCATACTGTGCTTCTGTAAAGTCACCTCTTTCGGATGCTTGATGGCTTTTTGGATACGCATACCTTGATGGCCTGGGCAGTTTCACGGATATTCTTAAAGTGAACATGAAGATTTGAACCTCTTGATTTGCATGATTTTGTGGGTTTTTCTGGGTCAAGTGAATAGTGAACCATTTTCAGAGATCACTTCAGGCTGTTTATGGGAAGAGATTGAATTGTGTCTTTAAGACAGATTATTATTATTTTTTGAGTGAAGAATGAGAAGAGAGCAGAGCTAAATCAATGAATAAAAATTACCACATGTAGATTTCAACTCTATAATAGGAAGAAATGTTCTAACAACCAGAGCTGTTTATCAGTGGAGCAGAGGCAGAGTATTTTTCAAAATGTCACAGAATAGCATTTCTTATTGAGAAAAAGATCATATTGTTAACTTACTTACCAAGTATTTTACTATGAAGTAATAGTTCAACTTTTTTCCAAAATTAAAAAAAAATGAACAGAGGTTTTTGTACAAAAACATGTTTATTCTTACAAGTGCTAAGGGAATACAATTCCTCAGACAGATTATCCTTTATGAATATTTTTCTCACATTCTTAATGAACAGAGGTTTTTGTACAAAAACATGTTTATTCTTACAATTGCTAAGGGAATACAATTCCTCAGACAGATTATCCTTTATGAATATTTTTCTCACATTCTTATTTCTTCATCTTTCTTTGAGGTTTTTAAATTATTATACATAATAGAATGTAAAATACTATTTTTTCAAACATGTAATCTGTTGTATTTTTTATACTACTTACCACACTATTGCTTAAAAAATTAAAAAAACCTTGAGGGTCATGTTTATACATACATAAATTGGCAAAGAAGAATTTGCAAAAACAGAGGCTGTTTTATTTCATGTCACTCTGCTAACAAATATAAAGGAGGAAGTGGGATGAGAGTGTTAGTACATGTTGATAAAAGATTCTTCTAAAAAATAAGTAAAAAATTATGTTTGAACCTTGAAGTTGTGTGATTATTTAGTTAATTAGCTTTGATGATTTGGACTTGATAACTAAAACTATTAGCTGAAATCAACACAGAGACAGTAACTACCAGGCAGGATAGCTACTCATTGTGGCCTAGGTATCTAAAGACAATAGAAAAGGAAAGAAAAAGAGAGCCATGTAAAGTCTCATTTAATGAAACACAAACAATTATAAACATTAAAACTTAATATTGCTTCCTGAAAAAGAAAAGCACAAGCTGGAAGGGAATACAATCTCAACTCTATTTTCACTGTCAAACCCACTTGCTAAGTGTATACTGGCATAAAGTGGTATAGTGGGTTATAGAAAGATGGGTGTGCGACTATATCCTTAGAGAGACATTCAGTAGCTTCTCTTCTGGTCATTATTGATTAGTATAGGATTTTCAAATAGAGCACTCTTATTTTGCTTCCTTCGTAAGAATTTTCATAGTCTTACAACTTGCAATCTACACACATATTGGGATAACACATTCAATCTCTTCTTAATTTCTTATTCCCCCAAAGAAACATTTTGAAAGCCTCATTACAGATTTAGAATAATATTTGATTTAAAAAAAACCCAAACAAAAAAAGAACCAAACAAAAAACCAAGCTATTCCCCCCTGCCTTTCTGGGTGCTTTTCTATTTTGAAAGAAATCTTACATGTATTAGACTTTATGTTGGCAAAATATCTTTCACCCTAACTTGTGACTAAGCTAATGAGATGATTTCTTAAGTAACAACAAAAGGAAACATCATCTCAGCACACTGAAGACAACATATACAACAATTTCCTTTTCTGGGCAAAGAGGAGTCTTATAAATTCTTTGGTCAGGAATGAAGGTTTTTAAAATTTTTTCTTACTTGCAGTGACAAATTTAAGTCTTGAATTCTCTTAGTTGGATTTAAGGAACCATTCACCCTAGCTTTTTGGGAATAACAGCTGTAGGATTCTTTAGAGTTTGTTTTTAAGGAATTTTATCACATAATGATAACTCAGAATACCAAAAATACTACAGTGTTATTAATTAAAATGTGTGAACTTCCTAAGAGTAGTGACAATGTCACACACATCTTTGTGGATTTCATGCAATGTCTTTAATTTTGTAAATATTCAATACTTATTATTAGTAGTCTTAACATCATCTATTGTTTTTATATATAATATACCTGTACAGATACCAAGAACCCATATTAGCCTATAGTTGGGAAAAATCATCTAACAAAAGCCTATTTTATAATAAAGTGTTGAATATCTCATGTAATTTATTGAACACTGCACTGAAAGTGAAAAACAGAATGGTTATATTGGTACTCAACAGTACAGTTTATACTGAGCGTGTATGGCTTTCGCACCAACATAAAGCAAAAATCAAAAGTTGAGCCACTGTAAGTCAGGGACCATCTGTATTAGTTTTCTATTGCTGCTGTAACAAATTGCCACAAACTTGTTGGCTTGACACATCACAAATTTATTATTTTACAATTTTGTAGGTCAGAGTCTGGCATAGGTTTCCCTGGGCTAAAATCACAAGGTGGGCAGGGCTGTGTTCCTTTCTGGATGCTAGAGAGGAGAATCCATTTCTCTGTCCTTTGTATCTTTTAGCGATCACCCACATCCCTTGGCTTGTGGTCTCCCACCATCTTTGAAGCCAACAACATTTCATCTCTCTTACCGTTTTCCCACAGTTCTGTCTCCCTCTGACCACATATAGGAGAGTTTCTGGGATTTTAAGGATGCTTAATTATATTCCAGCTGGATATCCCAGGATAACCTCCCCACCTCAAGAAGCTTAACTTAATCACACCTGCAAAGCCTCTTTTGTCTTGTAAGGTAACATATTCATGGGTCCAGGGATTATGGACATCTTTGGGGATAATTTTTCTGCCCACTACAGTACTAATAAGAGAAATGTTTATTATATAACATTACATGATAATAAATAATAGACAATACCCATTGAGTGTTAACTATTTGTCAGGCACCGTACTAGGCACTTTCTAGCCATTATTTAATTTAATCTTCATGACAACCCATATGATATATGCAATAAATTATTTCTATTTTAGAATAAGCAAACTGAGGTTTTGTCTATGGCCACTTCCAGTGGCAGAGTCAAAAACAAACTCAAGTCTCTGTGACCTCAGAGACATCTCTAACTATACACCCACTGCCATAATCACTTCAAGTCTTTAGTATCACAGGATGAGAAGTTTTATAATTTTTATTTTATGGGTATATAATGTTCCATTAAGTGAATTTACCATTTACTTAACTATCCCCACATTTTTGGATATTTAAGATGGATGCCATTTCCTCCAAAATCATAAATAACAATATAATAGATATCATTGTTCACTTGGCTTTCTTAAATATTGGATTTTTTTCTTAGTTGCATCCTCAGGGTCACTGGGGTATGAACATTTTTATGACTCTGGAAACAGCGGCAACGGAATTGCAACCCTCGGCGCTGCTCCCGCGCCTCGCTCAGCCAGTGAGCGGGAACCGGTCCGTATGTGGGATCCGAACCCTCGGGCGGGAGCGCCGCCGCGCCTCCCAAGCAGCGCACCATCCAGTGCACCACCGGGCCGGCCCATTATTATGTAACATTACATGATAATAAATAATAGACAATACCCATTGAGTGTTAACTATTTGTCAGGCACCGTACTAAGCACTTTCTAGCCATTATTTAATTTAATCTTCATGACAACCCATATGATATATGCAATAAATTATTTCTATTTTAGAATAAGCAAACAGGTTTTGTCTATGGCCACTTCCAGTGGCAGAGTCAAAAACAAACTCAAGTCTCTGTGACCTCAGAGACATCTCTAACTATACACCCACTGCCATAATCACTTCAAGTCTTTAGTATCACAGGATGAGAAGTTTTATAATTTTTATTTTATGGGTATATAATGTTCCATTAAGTGAATTTACCATTTACTTAACTATCCCCACATTTTTGGATATTTAAGATGGATGCCATTTCCTCCAAAATCATACATAATAATATAATAGATATCATTGTTCACTTGGCTTTCTTAAATATTGGATTTTTTCTTAGTTGCATCCTCAGGGTCACTGGGGTATGAACATTTTTATGACTCTGGAAACACATTGTCAAATGCCTCTCATAAGGAGTTATGCTAATTTACATGCCATAAGGGCAAATGTTCTATAACTGTTCTATCTAGGATAGAAAGAAGCCTCACGTTAGACTGGTTCGTGTTAACAAGGTATCTCACGCAAAACAGTCTCATAGAACCTTAGTGTATAAAGAACTTTTACAGCATAATCTAATTCAACCTCCTGCCCTCTTTTTAGGTATCCTATGTCATAGCACCTATCACACTGATAGTGATTGCTTCTTTCATTATTGCTTCTCATCCAAAAAAGTAAGCTCCATCAATACAGTGGATCTGCCTTACTCATCTTGTTATTCTCAACTCATAACTCAATGTTTGGCACATTGCAGCTGCTCAATATGTGTGGACTGCTTTCTTGATCAACCCAGAATCAGGAGTTTTGGTATGGTAAAATAAACACTGGAGTAAGAATCAAGAGACATAAATTGTAGTTTCAGACGTACCATGAGTACCTGTGACATGATTGTTCTATTCCTTAGTTTTTTCATTTGGAAATTAGATGTCTGACTACATGCCCTGTAAGACCATTTTCAATGCTAAAACTCGATATGAATTTTAAGCCTGACCCCTGTGTTATACATCACAATCCTCCAAATATTTAAAAAACATGCAATATATACTTTGCTTTCTAAACCCTCAATTTCTTCAAGTTTTGGAGGGAGAGAAACTTGTAGCAGGGAATTATTTTAGATCTCTCCTCTCTAGATAACCTTTTACTGGTACATCCTTGTCATTTTCTTTTTGTAATGTCTTATGCTTAGAACAATGGAATATTCTAGCTGCTGTCCAACTAGGGCAGAATGCACATAATAGAATTTTTTTATAAGAAATAAACTAGACTTTCATTTATGAGGTTCAACTTGTCTTAAGGGATTTTAGCAGTCACATTATATGTGCTGCTTACCATTGTATTTTTAGTCATCTAAAACTTTAAAGAAGACTTTTATTCTTCTTAAGTCCTCCTGTCTCTAGAACTTTACTAGGTATCCTTGAATAAGGAGATGTATGGAGGCACCAGTAAAAACCTGTCATTTTCTTGTAAAATAGAAACAAACTGGGATAGAGAGAGGAGAGGACTTGCTTCTGGCACAGAATGGTCTTGGAGAGGCATGCTAACATGCTAAAATGTGAACATTTCAAGGCCAAGGTCCTTGATTTCTTTACCACTGCATCTTCAGCACCAAGAACAGTGCCTGTGACAAAAGAGGAGCTCAAAAATATTTGTTGAGTGAGTAAATGGTGGTAAATCATCCCCCGAGGGTCTATTCCAGGCCCTCCCACTGTCTCCTGAGATCTTCCTCCAATGTTGGGAAGAGTCCCCTGTCATCCCCCAAGCAGCTCCCAGCCTGGCACAGATCACAAATAAGGTCATACCAGACACACACCTCCTTGTACCTGGTAAGGCTTTAGAAAACAAAATGATGATACATCACTGGGTTTAGGTCCAATATTTGTCTGGCTGTAAATAGGGCCATTAAAGAAGCTGCTATATAACAAAAAAACTTAAACAATAACCTATCAATTACATCCAAACGTTACCTAAATAAGAAGCAAGAGGTTCATTCTTTTTGGTAGACTCAACTTTAAAGGTTGTGTTTTCAGGGATTATGATCTGATTGGCCTTCTGCATGACGACTGTTCCATTCCAATCATAGGCTCCTACTGCTCCAAGCATGACCCAGTCCTTGTATGAAAATAGAGAAAACAATACTCTTTAATAAAAATGGTAAGAGCAAACACTTATATGGCATTAACAACGTGATGGGTACTGCTCAAAGTGCTTTACTTTGAACTTGTAATCCTCACAATGACCCTGTGGGCTCAGTGCCATTATTACCATCTTCATTTTACAGAAGAGGAAATAGAATGTAACTTACTCAAGGCTGTACAGTACACGGAAATGTCAATAATCCTTTGTAAGGACCATGATGCCTTTTTTTCCATCAACTATGAATGATATATTTTCTAATCTTGCCTTCCTGCTTTATTGTGGGTACCAAGAATCCTAGGTCTTAATAATGGAATTCTAGCAAGACCCTTGAATACCTTAATACTAAGAAAAAGATACATCTCATATCTTTAGCAAATACATTAAGTATTTCATTTAGCCAGATATGTAATCACATAAGGCAGAGTTCACACTGTCTGCTTCACAATTATTAGTACAACATAATGAGCCACATGAGGCAACATGTTTTCCTAACAAGAAGCTTGTGAAATGCCATTTTCCTGCTTGGATTAGAAAACACCCTCGTGGCCTGTGAGCTGCTCAAGCCATGAACTGCAAGTTGCAATCGCAATGCCGATGGCTGGGTGTTAGTTTGGGGAAGAAAATCTTGCAAAAAGATATTTCGTTTTCTACCAAGTGGTCCACATACCTGTGAATAATGAGCACTGAAGCCGGTCTGAGACATTTCCATTTCAAAGGAAGCCGCTGACTGGTCAGCTGTAGCTGTGACATAGGAAAATATCACCATAAACAACTAGCGATGGCTTTTAGTGCACTGCTGACTTGCAGGACACAAAGACCTGGTAGAGTCTGTGGGCTTATCAACCAGAACCTCTAACATCTTAGGGCACTTTCAGCCATACATTTCTCAACCCTAAATTCCAAGGTAGGGCTAGGAAGATGACAGAGGTTAGCGGGAGAGCTCGTGTCTCAGATTCTTGCTTGCTGGCTTCCATATCATTGCAGGAGGAGTTTAGAAACCTCTATTTTTATGCATGCTGTGGATGCTCTGGTGCTTTGGATTCACATGGTTTAAATTGAACTTACTGTTGTAGGAGATTTCTGTCTCACCCTCATGCCCTGGGAACTTTGCTGAGATATTAGGGTAAACTTACTTGACATGTTACAAGGCTGAAAAAATTTCATTTATATATTTAAAGAGGTTTCTCAACTTTACCAGTACCACCGCACTTCAGGCCAGAGATCCTCTTAGACTTCCATCGTTTGATAAAGGACGTAGGGATTCCAGTTTGCGTTTGCTCTAAAGGCTGGCTGTGGGTATCACTCACCGATCAGGAGGGGACATTTGACAGGACTTCTGGACAAATGCCATTCAATCGCACACTTTTAAAAAATCCTATACCTATTTTGAAGCTCTTTACTGAAATGCAGAGAAAATCCAGAGCATTTTATGGGAAGTGTGCTACTCTCAAATTATTCTCAAAATATTCACAAGCCCAAAGCCACAATTTCCTTAGGGAATTGAGGGAATGTTGATTTACTTGTTTGCAGTAGGAAGTTACAGATTTATTTGGCCTTGAAGATAAGTTAAAAATAGCACATAATTTTAACAAAGTCAGCCTGCCCTTTCACTGAAGCATGATAATAATCAAATTTGTGAAATTAAACTTATTTACTAGTTATTTACTGGCATAAAATTGTGAACTAATACATCAGTAATTGCCTTTATATAGGGCTAGATTAAATAGGGAAATCAATCAAGAATTCAAGTATTTCGTTTTCATCTCTTGTTGAACAAATTGCCCTGTTAATGACTGAGATGCACATGAATTTTTATTTAAACACTTATTTCAAGTCCTTGATGCTTTAAGGTGCTTTCTCACTTATCTTTGCAACATCAATAATAAGAATGCAGCAGGAGAAACCTGCATATTTCCAGCGTCTGCTTTGCCTGCAGCTGAGAACAGAGAGAAGGAAGTGATGTGACATTCTGCCTGCTGCACTGGCATCGTGGTAATAGCCTGTTGTAGGCCCCTCAGCTTCTTCCTGCCACCTGTCCTTGCACTGCTCACAGGTGTTGAACTAACTACTCTAACCACTGTGCAGCCTCTGGTTAGGAATTTCAGCACTTCCCCCAGTGTTTGATGGGAAGAGAGACATTAGACCATTTTCTGACTTTATTATGCAAGTCCCTGGCATGGTTGCCTCACTAGGTGGTACTGTCCTTGGCAAGTAGGACTTTCATAATTGCAGCGATCAATCACTTAAGATAAATGCTGACAAAATGGAGATTTCCGAAGTAACAAGGAAATGAAGTCTTTTTTGATCTTATTATGAAAATATAAGAAATAATCTAGTCAAAACACTGCTTTTTGTTCACCTTGACAGTGCAGCAACAAAGACATGGAAGACATTTGAAATCTGTGGAGATCCTTAGGAAACAATTAAAAAAAATAAAGAGACATCTTAGAGTATTTGGGCATTCCAATGTGCAACTTTTAACCCAGAATGTGGTTAGGTTAGAAACAATTCGAAAATATCATCTCGGGCATATTGAGCCTCCTCCCTTCCACAGCAGATGTGGCTTCATTTCTCCAAGTCTCAGGTTATATTTACACAATTACTTAAGATTTAGAAATGGCACTCTTGTGTTTAACTATCTAAGGTAATTGATGGAGGTTGGATGTGTTGTCCCCTCCAAAACTCATGTGGAAATTTGATCCCCAATGTGGCAGTGTTGGAAACTGATTGAGTCATGGGGGCGGATCCTTTACGAATGGATTAATGCTCTCCCTGGGGGAGGAGGGATTAATGAATGAGTTCTCGCTCTATTAGTTTCCACGAGAGCTTGTTGCTTAAAAAAGACCCTGGCACCTTCTCTCTCTTGCTTCCTCTCACCATGTGATCTGCTTGTACCTGCCGGCTGCCTGCCACTTTCCACCATGAGCAGAAGCAGCCTGAGGCCCATGCTAGATGCAGCTGTCCCAGAATTGTAAGCCAAATAAACTTCTTTTCCTTATAAATTAGGTCTCAGGTATTTCTGTTATAGCAACACAAAACGGACTAAAACAGTAATTAGGTAATTTTTTAAAAAAATTATCTATACAGATTGTTTCTATCATATCTTGGCCCATGTTATTAAAAATTTAAAGTGTGCCATGACCTGGAAGGCCTTATATGTTTTTCTTAAGGCCAGCCAAGCTCATGACCTGGCCTATTGATAAATGACACCATGATAGCTGTTGAGAGACCAAAGCCACTAAAAAAATGACTTGTACACAGAACACAGGGCAGCTGAGTTCTTCAGAAGCAGCTGTGACTGCAGACTGATAAACAATTCAAGAGTTCTGTTTCTAAAGGACAGGGGGAAAGGATCCAGGGCAAAAGAGAGCCAGAGAAATTCAGTCTGGCTGGGCTGCACATCCCCGTCATCTCTAAATCATACTTTTAAAGTACGGATCGTGACCCAGTCATGAAATCAACAGGGTGAGGAGAACCGGCATTTTTTTCATTGAAAGAGAAAAGAGCAGGATGAAAGAGATGAGAATCTATCATAGTGCATTGCCTATAATAAGAATTATTTTGTGAACCTTTGTTCTATTTTTGTATATATGTGTGTGCACTGGGTTATAAAGCAAAATGTATTTACTATCGTGAGTCACTCAAAAAAGGTTTGAAAGCCATTATTCTAAATCATTTTCTTTCCTTTCTATACCTTTGAATATTCTGTTAGTCACTTTTCTGCATTTTCCCAGCCCTTGATGCTCCATCGAAATGGCCCACCCGTTTTCAGATATGTCTCTTTCCCATTTTATCTTTCTGTTTGCTATTATCAAGTCATATCAAGGAGGCTGAAAAGGTGCTTTTAAATTTCTAGTTTTAAGATTCAGAAACAAAGTTTTCAGCGTGTCCTCACAAGGATAGAAACAGTTAGATTTGGATGCAGTATAAGGGCAAAAAATTCCTTGACGGTTTCTCCTACCAGGTAGAGAAAGGGGACATGTTCTCTAAGACTGCAGATCATCAAAGAATGTGAAGACAGAGGCTATGCCAGTTTGTACGGCATAACAATTCTGAAGACTTGTCAGGAAAGATCAAGTACCCCAGTGATTTGTTAGTTGACATCCCCTACCTAAGGCAGAGCAGGAAAACCAATGTTCATTAACCTCATCACCCAGTCACCATTGAAAAACCAAAGAGAAATCTACAAAGAAGTAACATGATTTAGAAAATTACAGTGAACCAAAGTTTCACTGCCATGGGACTTGAGGCAGAGGAGCAAAATAGGAGAAAATAAATGAACAAAGAAATTATTGCATAAGAACACTCTCACGGCAGCCCTAAGGGAAACAAAGAAACAAATAAAAAAACCAAAACTTGAGCTAGTGTCTCCATATTCTAAATCCGTGTCACAGAAAAGGAATAAAGGCACATTTTTTGTTCTCGCTTGTCTATGTTGACCACTGTCTTTATTGGCACTCATATCAGCACTGCCATGCCCTTGCAAAGAGAGCCTCCAGCAGACACGGTGCTGTGTGAAATACTCATCCCAACCACAGATTTATACAAAAGGGCATTGTTCCATGCTGGCAATTGCACACGGTAAAAATGTATTAGTGATGTGTTAAAAATAAATATGCAAAACCCATTACACTGAGATTGAATTGTAGAGAGAATACGCAGGATTAAGAGAAATAGTTATACCTTCCAGGGCAAATATTCTTTCTCCCAGAGCTTTAACAATAGTGACTAGAGCCAATTCATCAGAGACGTTGAAGAAATGCTTTTCAGTGGGCTCACTCGCAATTGATTTTATCTCCTCCACAAATTTTTCAGTGCTTAAATTTCCTCGGTTATAGCTGCCAAGAATCTAGGACACAACAAACATGGCAAGAATATATTTTAAATTCTATGTGTTAAATAAGGATCTCAAGCATTTTTTTCAGTAAACAAGAGAGCATACCTTAGCATAATGCAATTTTTATGTACTTCCATATTTGTAGAGGAGTAATTTTCAGAATACATAGATTCCCTAATATTTACTGTTACATGAATACTGCAATTGGTGCAGGAAAGTATAAAGGACAATCTTGCATGTGTGTGAAAATTTCTTCTCTTGCATTCCTGAGTCTCTGTTTATTAACAGCTAGATCCTTAAAATCTGACAGTTTAAAAGTAATGCTACAGTTTCTGAATGTCTCTGATATTATCCCAGCTAGTGACATCACCACCCTCTGGCAAAAGCAATAAGCAAGTGAGTTGCTTGATTTAGAATGGGCAGTTCTTCCTGAAAATCGTACCATGGAACAGTCTAACACATATATATTTTAAACAGATATTAGACTAAGTAGTAATCTAAGTTGGCAATCTAGAAAATAAATAATTCAGGCATTCTTGTTTGAAACCAAATGCTGAAGACAAAGGCATTGTTTTTTTATAGGGAGGAGAGAGAGGCAGGAATTATCTGTTATAGTTAACCACAACTATTTAGAGGTCTAAGCAGGTTTTCTCAAACATTTGCTTATTTTTTTAAGTAAGGTTTATCGAAACATAAATTTTATACAGTAAAATTCACCCTTTTTAGATGTGTAATTCTATTAATTTTGACAAACAGATATAGTTGTGAAGTTTCCTCTTGTCCTTTGCTCCCCTTGTCCACCCCTGGCAACCACTGATGTATTTTCCGTCCCTACAGCTTTGCTTTTTCCAGAATATCAGATTTAAGGCATCATATACTATGTGCCTTTTTGTGTCTGGCTTCTTTCACTTTGCGTAATGTTTCTGAGAGTCATCCAGGTTGCTGCACCTATGGGTAGTTAGTCTTTTTTATTGCAGAGTAAGACTCAATTGTACGGATGTACCACAATTTATTTATTGAGGACATTTGGGTTGTTTTCAGTTTCAAGATATTATGAATAAAGCTGCCATAAATAGTTGCATATAGATCTTTGCATGGACATATGTTTTTATTTCTCTTGAGTAAAGACCTAGGAGTGGGAGTGCTGGGTCATATACTAAATGAATGTGTAACTTTATAAGAAACTGCCAAAATGTTTTCCACAGTAATTGCTATATTTTACCACTCCCACTGGCAATGTATGAGAAATCCAGTTGCCGTTCATTCTTGTCAACACTTGGTATTGCCAGTTTTTTCCTTTGTTCATTTGTTTTAGTTTTAGCAATCATATTGGTGTGTAGGGGCATACTATTTAATTTGCATTTCCATAATGACTAATGATGTTGAGAATCTTTCATGTGCCTATTTGCTGTAGTACTTTTTCTTCGGTGTTGTGTCTGTTCAAATCTTTTGCCCATTGGAAAAAAAGGGGGGATTGTTTATATTCCTTTTATTGAGTTGTAGGAGTTCTGTGTATATTCCGAATACAAATCCTTCATGTGTTTTGCAAATGTTTTCCTCTTGTCTGTGGGTTGTCTTTTTTATTTTCTTAGTGGTAACATCAGATAAACAGAAGTTTTAAATTTCTATGAAGTCCAATTAATCTACTTTTCTTGTAAGGTTTGTGCTTTTTCTGCCTAAAATTTAGTTTCCAAAGTAAAAATTTCTTTCATTTGTGTTGATGGCATAACAAAAATAATTTTCATATTTTGATTACATCACATTTTTTCTATGCATGACATTTAACACATTTCTAATGTAAACATTTCTTAAAATTTAGTTTTTAATAAGAAAATGTTCAAGTTAATGAAAAACGTTTTAAAAACAATATGTAAATTAAAAAATGCAAAAAGGTAAAAATCACCAATATGTAGATATGACCTAATTCTATCTTTTAAATTGTATGATTATATGAGCATTAAGGGGAAAAAAAGGAATTTGTACTGTAGTTTCTTATTTTTTATTTCTATTAGGAGATTAGGTGTTTCTTTTTTTTATTTGCTTAAATGTATTCTTCAGAGTTTTTTTTTTTTTTACAATAAAAAATCACTTTGGTAATAAGAAATAAAAGTTCGGTTTTTACCTCATTGCAAGTGTTACTTGAAGATTATTACTTGGGTTTTACTTTTATTTTTTCTTTTACTGTTCATGACAACTTTATTATAATAACCCAAGTTAGAAACAATGCAAATGTCCATGAACAATAGACTACAAATTGTGGTGTATTATAAATGGATAATAATAAGAAGAAAATAATGAATCACCAAAAACCAAAATATCATGAATAATAATTATGCTGAGTGAAAAGCTAAACATAAAAGACTATACATTTTCTATGATTTTATTTACATGAAATTCAAGAATAGGCAACCTAAGTAAGCTATGGTAATAGTTATATGAGTGGTTGCAATGGGGGTATGTGATAAAAACAAAAGACAGCACAAGGGAATATTCTGGGGATGATGGAATTGCTCTATATCTTGATTGAGGTATAAGTTATGAGTGTGTACAAAATTATCAACACTTATCAAATCGTTGCACATACTTTTCACATTGAAATCTTGCATTAAAAACGAAAGACAGCACAAGGGAATATTCTGGGGATGATGGAATTGCTCTATATCTTGATTGAGGTATAAGTTATGAGCGTGTACAAAATTATCAACACTTATCAAATCGTTGCACATACTTTTCACATTGAAATCTTGCATTTTGCTGTATGTAAATGAAACCTCTTTTAAAAAAGCCAGATGAACTATTGGGACATGCAACAATATAGATGAATCTTAACAATATAGTATTAACTTTTAAATGTTCCAAAATATTATATAGCATGACGCCCTTTTTATAAAGTTAAAAACAATAAAACATTTTTAAAATTTATTTTTTCAGATATGTATAGATGCCAAAAGATGATTTTAGAAAAGAGAACAAGGAATAATGTGTATAGGATTTGGGCTGATGGTTACTCAGCGGGAGGCAGGCGGTGGCAAACGTGGTCAGAGGTGGTTATCAAGAGAATGCAGTTAGATCCCATTTCGGGTGGTAGGTCCAGGGGAGCTTACAGTGTTATTAAAATAAATATACAGGTATATTTATAAACACAGAAACAAATAAAGTGGACTACGCATTGACAAATAGTGAAAATGTGTCCTGAACCAAGAATCATGATTAACTCAATTTTGTGCCCCTGGAATCCAAAAAGTGAAGGTTAACTCTGTGCTACTGCTTGATTTTTTTTTTTTTTAGAATATCTGACTCTGAGAGGAGATAGAAAATCCTAACCTCCAATGACCACAAAGATAGTGAAGTTTTCTAGCTTCTCTTTTCATTTTCCAATGATATTTAGCTTTGTCTGGCATCATTAAAAACAGAAAGCTCCATGGTAGAATATCTGACTCTGAGAGGAGATAGAAAATCCTAACCTCCAATGACCACAAAGATAGTGAAGTTTTCTAGCTTCACTTTTCATTTTCCAATGATATTTAGCTTTGTCTGGCATCATTAAAAACAGAAAGCTCCATGGTGCCTTCAAAGTTCTGTTGCAAAACAGACCTCAAACACCCTTTTGTCCACTGTTCTGGACTGTGAAGGACAACAGACACATGGGCCTGGAGGCTGTCCCCCACCCCTCTCCTTGGAGCCTGAGGCTCCCCTGGCCACATCCCATGTCTACATGTATTTTTAAAAAATTTTTATTTTATTGATTTATTTATTTTTAATTTTATCAATATACAATGTAGTTGATTTTCATGTCCCTTTAGCCATTCCTCCCTCCCCCTCCCTCTCCCCCTTCCACCCATCAACATCATATCTGTTCACTTGTCTTAACAAGTTCAGAGAATTGTGATTGTTGCGTCTTCTTCCCTGCCCCCCCATTTGTTTGTGTATTTATTTATGTATTTTTAGCTCCCACAAATAAGTGAGAACATGTGGTATTTCTCTTTCTGTGCCTGACTTATTTCACTTAATATAATTTTTTCTAAGTCCATCCATGTTGCTGCAAATGGTAGTATTTCATTCTTTTTTATACCAGAGTAGAATTGCATTGTGTAGATATACCACATTTTCCATATCCACTCATCTGATGATAGATATTTGGGCTGGTTCCAACTATTGACTATTGTAAATAGTGTTGCAATAAACATGGGAGTACAGGTATCCCTTCAACATGATGATTTCCATTTCTCTGGGTATATTCCCAGCAGTGGAACAGCTGGGTCATATGGTAGATCTATCTGTAATTGTTTGAGGGACCTCCGTACCATTTTCCATAAAGGCTGCACCATTTTGCAGTCTCACCAACAGTGTAGGAGGGTACCTTTTTCTCTGCAACCTCACCAGCATTTATTATTCTCAGTCCTTTGGACATGTATTTTTTTTAAGTTATATTTAGATTGGTAGATTAAAAACTGATATTTTGATTAAGAAGGGTACATTTTTCACTTACAGAAAGTTAGAAAAGAATTAAAATTATTGCTTAAATTGTTGCTGTTTATGATCTACAACAGGCTTATTTATTCGTACCATAAAATGAATGACTTAGAGCAATGACTGCATCACTATAATGTACACTAAATGTTAATGTGATAAAATGAGTCATGTGCCATCTAGTCAGGCAGTTGGTACAACAATTCTCAAATGTTCCTTAATAGAGAGAAGGTGGTAGATTTACTCCTGATTACTCCCCTTGCTTGAGTAATGCCCTTGCCCCTTTCTCTAGGGAATATCGGGGAGTAGCCAGAGTAAATGCTGTGTGTCTTAACACCAGAGGATTTCAAGCCAACTTTGCCCATCCTGTGCCCTAGGACCTCAGCAAGTCATTGGGTGCCCTTGCCTCTTGCTTAGCTACAACAGCTGTAAAACATGGATATAGGGGGTAACTTAATATCTGTGAAGAACTTTCAGATGCTTTGAGGAAGGATGCTATTAAGGAAAACTGGAGGTGGTGCTAAGGTAATTGGTACACCATTTAGGTAGCTTTGTGATTTTTGAACTTATTCTCCACTAGGATTTTCAGATTTTAGGTAGAAAAGTCGATACCAGGAGCTTACAAATTGCACCAAAAGACAAAAATTCAATTTACGTCTGCTTTTCTGAAAAGCAAGTGACAAATATCAGATGCTGTTTACATTTGAACTGAAACTACTGGCATTTTCCCCCACTTTAGCCGGGGGTAGAGAGAATTAATGGAAAAGATGCAGATAATTGTTTAGATAAGGAAGGAAAACCCAGTGCCCACTGCTTTTATTATTTGAACAAATTCTCTTTCATATTTAAAAAGAATTATTAATATGTCTTCTTACAACTGGATATCTTACCACATCTGGGATGTACATGCCCCAGAATGAGCACGGCAAAGGCAGGATTCCAGGGTCGACTGCGCAAGAATTGTAGGTACGGATACATCATGTTGATGTTTCATAGATTATTATTAGAGTCATGTCCTGATTCCAGCCTCCCAAATTTCAGGAAGAATCATTAATTAGCAGGGAATGTATTTATTACCTAGGAGAGCTTCAGTCTCCTTCCTTCCTCCTCCCTTCCCTCTACCCCTCCCCCTTTCCTGCCCTTCCTTCTTCCCTTATCTTTCTTCCTCCTTCCTGCCTTCTCTTTTTCCTTCCCTATTTCTGTTCCTCTCTTTTTCTTGCTTTCCCTTCTATCTTCTCATGTCTTTTCTTTCTTCCTCCTCTTTTCATCTTTCCTTATTTCCTTCCTTCCTTTCCTTCAGTGATTGTTGAGTGTCTGTTGTGCCTGGCATGTGCTGGGCACTATGGACGTAGAAGGGGGCTAAGCCCAACCCTGGCCTTACAGAGCTTACCTTCAAATGGAAGAGTTTCTTCTTTCCAACCATGTTTGTGTAACTTTCATAAAATTACCATGATATGCACACAGCTCTTCTCTTCACACAAAAGTCTGGAAACCATCTCTAGCAATGTACTCACAGCTATGGAAAATCGCTGAATGTTTTCATCTTCACAGTCTTGGATGACCTTATTCAGTCGATGGTTGTCATGGGACTCTCCATCGGTCACAATAACCATGACTTTTTTAACTCCCCTTCTGGCACCCCGGGCTTCGGTGAATGCCTCCTTTCTGAAGTAATCACAGACAAAAGAGAGGCTGATAAAACACCACTTCAAGGTTAGACAAAGCGATAAACCAAACTACAACACCGAGAGCTCTGGGTAGCCTGGCGCTTCCCTCCAAGATCAACATCAACGCCCACTGTTCAAGCTGGGAGGCATGATGATCTTTATTTGTAATAGTTTTAGATTTATTCCAGATGACAGAGAGGTCAGCATTTTGCTAATCACCACATATCCCACATACAAAAGGCAGCAGTATTTTACTCTTTGGAAACTTCAAAGGGAGGGTGTGACTGCAGCACACATCAGGGTCAGTAAAGGTCAGATCTGTAAATACTCTCCCAGCCTCTCCTTTCTCTATAAACACTACTTCTCCCACTTGACAGGCCTCTTTTCTTCTGCTTCCGGCAGAAGCTTTTGCTTGAGACCTTACTTACCCCATACCTACTCTGACATTCATAGAACAGCTTGGAAATCTTCTGATCTGAGGAGGGGAGATGAGAGGGAACAGAATATTTATGGGGCTGTGAGAGCTTGACAGTGTTCTGGGTATGGGGGGAAAATAAGACATAGGAATAAAAGACTGCAGACAGCAGTGGTCTGAGTCAATGGAGTAGTCAGCAGGGTTAGGGGCCAAGGAGGGGTTGGGTTAGCTATGAAAAATTCGGTCTGAACTAGATTTTAGAACACAGACTGCTGAGGGTACAGTGGGAGGAGGTGGCGTGCAGGGAAAGGAAAAATGCTACGACCTAACTGCGAAGAAAGGAATTTTAATTTAATTCAACAAGAATTTATGGGAAGAGATGGAAGATAGGGGAAATGGACAATTTTTGTTCCCCCCCCCCACAGACTCCCCCACACCCATTACTTTCTTTACTCAACTAATTTTCCTCTCCAGAGTCTTGGAAAAGATGAGTAATATTTAATATAAGACTGACACAATGAAAGGACTCCGTGTAAAGTTTTTTAAATTTTGGCATAAAGTGCAGCAATCATTGTACTGAATGGTCCCTTTAAATATTTTGCTTTGGTGACAAGGACAAGCAGTGATAGTTTGAGATATGCCAAAGAAACACCTCTCTTAAAGTAACATTCCAAATATTTCATACAATACACATCAGTTGCACCATAGGTAACAGCCAATGTGCAATAGTAGGTATTTTTGCCCAGAGGGAGAGGACCCTGGTGATGTGGACAAAGGAATTTTTTCTGTGATTATTTTTCCTTTAAAAGTACTTAAAGCAAATATGACAAGATATTGACAACTGTCAATTCTGTGTGGTGTATACACAGGATTTTTTTGTATTTTTTTAGATACTTTTTATTTGTCTTACATTTTTCAAAAGAGAGAGAAACGTTATTTTTTAATAAAGCAAATATGACAAGATATTGACAACTGTCAATTCTGTGTGGTGTATACACAGGATTTTTTTGTATTTTTTTTAGATACTTTTTATTTGTCTTACATTTTTCAAAAGAGAGAGAAACGTTATTTTTTAAAAATTGGGGCACTGTGTATCTCTGCCCTCTACACCTGACCAGAACTTAGTCAGGCTCCTCTGAGTCGTCTTCTAGACTAAGCTCTGACCTTGGGCTCTGTCCTTGGCCCACTTAGCCCACTTTTAGCAAGAATCCTGCTGAGTCAGTTTAGTGAAAAATCCCCTATACTTGATATACCTGATTAAATTCCTCATCTTCCACCTTCCACATCTTACCACTTTGGCCTGCAATATTGTGATATAGTATGTTAAGAAAAATTTAATTGCTAGGCCATTAGGCTGAGACATCTCTAGAGCCTTAGGTTTCTACCTAAGCACACCAAAACCCAATTCAAGGTAAACAGTAAAACAAAATTTAAATTTTATTAATCAAAAACCACCAACAAACCTATAACTAGATACTTGCCGCCAGATTATACCCAACTAGGCAAAGGCCTGCCTGTAGCCAAGAAAATAATGTCTTTATTTTGTTTCCTTCTGCATTCAGCTATAAAAGCCCACTGCTCATGCTTCTGGAATGGAGCTTTCTGAATCTCTTCTGGTTCAAAGTGTAGCTGTATTCATGAATCATTCTTTGCTCAAATAAACTCTGCTAAATTTAATTTGTCTAAAGTTTTTCTTTTAACAAATAAGAAATATATATTTGATCTCTGCTCCTCATTCCTGACAGAGAACTACTAAAACCCCTGTAATTTCTTGAGTGACAGGGGTGCTAGGTACACCTTTTGTTCTAATATTTGGTTTATAACCCAGCTTCCTGACAGAGCTCCCAATCCCTTGGAATTTCCTGGGTGATAGAAGCATCTTTTTTTCTAATGAGGTGACTCTTGGTGGGCTCCAAGGTGAGGTCTAGTCATCAGAAGGACTAAGCCATGACTAGAAACTCGGAACTGTGAGCCCCAGTCCTCATTCTCCAGGAAGGCAAGAGGGACTAGAGATCAAGTTTAGTAATCACTCATGCCTATGTGATGTAGCCTCCACAGAAACCCCTGCAGTATGGCGGTCAGAGAGCTTCCAGGTTGCTGAGCACATGGAGAGTGTTGCTCCCCGAGAGGGCATGAGAGTTCCACCCCCCTCTCCATACCTTACCTAGGCATCTCCTCCATTTGGCTGTTCCTGAATTGTATCCTTTTATAGCAAATGGATAGTAGTAAGTAAAGCACTTTCCTGAGTTCTGTGAGCCACACTAGCACAAGATCGAAGAAGGGGGTTATAGGAACCTCTGATTTGTAGCCAAGTTGGACAGAAATTGTGGGTAACCTGGAACCCCAGTGATTGCAATAGGCAACTGAAGTCGAGGGTAGTCTTGTGGGACTGAGTCCTTAACCTCTGGGCGAGGTGGCAGGGGGTGTGCACTAGCTCTGGTTGGTATCAGAATTGAATTGAATTGTAGGATACCCAGCTGGTGTCAAAGAATTGGTCATATGGGAAAACCCCCACACATCTGGAGTTAGAAGTAAAGTATTGAGTTTTGTGAGTATACAAAGAGAAAAACAATTTGGTTTTTCCTACTGTTCACTTGCCTTCATCAAGAATCCTGTTGAGTTGGTCTAGCAAGAATCTCCCTAGTCTTGATGTTTCCTACTAGTAACTTTCCATCCACTGACCCCCACTCTGCTCCTTGGCTGTAAATCCCCATTTGTCCTTGTTATATTTGAAGCTGAGCCCAATCTCTCTCCTCTACTGCAAAACCTCCATTGCAGTGGTCTCTCTTGATGAATTCCTCACCATCTTTAACAGGTGTCATTTATAATTTTTCTTTAACATACTACACAAATAGATTTGCTGACTTCTTCATAACTACAAACAAAAGTGAAAATAGATGTTAAAGGCTAGTCTTTAAAAGAAATTTGGACATGGATGTCACATGAGATTCAATGCTTTCTTGTAATTCTAATTCCTTAGAGGATCTCCAAAACTTCCTAATGCTCTTAAAGATCAAGGTCAACACTAAACTAAATAAACATCAGCTAAAGGATGTGATTAAAAGACCTTTCTTAAAGAAAATCCAGTTGCTCAGAAACCCGGGCTGGCTTTATATAACGGAAGAGTAACCACTGACAGAACTACTGAGTATACCCTTCCTGTTTCAAATATATTTCTCAGCAAATTTTCTTTTTCCCTGAAATACCAGTCTCCAGTGTCCTTTCTTGGAATTAAGCATTTATCTCCCTGCCTGCTTTAAAAACTTAAAATATCCCAGGAGGGTCCCATTCTTTGGGACAGGAGAATCCACGCCTTATGATTAAATACTGTAAGCCTATTTTACTCCTGTCAAGGAGTAAAACTGGGGATACGAAGAAGGGAATACCAAAAAATATTTTTAGGTGGAAGTCACTGAAAATGGAGGTAAAGGATTCTAAAAAATTAAAAATATTGTTTGCAACTGGCCTGGCTTGAAAGGAATAAAAACAATTGAAAATGTGCTTAAACATAAAAAATTAGTGTACGAGAAAAATACTTGGTAATATCACTGTGGACTTTTTATGTATATTGTAATCTCTGTGTCCCACAGCTGGACACTTTGAGAAACATGTAGGCAAAAACCATATAGGGACATGGTATTTAGAGTGGTATTCCTGTAACAACCAAAGCAGCCAGAATACTTCTTCAGTTAGTTTTCAAAGATGAATATTCATTCTTAAGTGGTTGCCTTTGGAAAACGCACAGCTCCCCACAGGCTCAGAGCTTTCAAAGAACACTTTGATTTACTTTGAATGTGTGGTCACATTTAGTCAATTATTGAAGAGGGTGCCTTCAGTAACCTAAACATGTGCACTCTTAATGCATGCAAATTAGTGATCCTATAGGCAGGTAAATGTAAAATTACCCCATCTGTTTGTGGTTATTTTCTCTTGGGCCCCATATAACTAGAACCACATGCTTTTTCTAACATTTGTGTGTCTAAAGCTGCACATGAAATTAAATTTTTTTTAATATCCAACCCATTCTTTGGAGTATCTATGTTAACTACTTTAACCTTCTTAAAATATTGATCTTAGCAGGCAGGTGAAGGGAGAGCATGGGTAACTAGCTCTTCAAAATCAAGTGAGAGTCTACGAGTTGAAGACACTTAACAGGATTCTTAACATTAGTCAAACTACTTATTAGATTTCCTATGATCTTGGTATCTTTTAGTTTTGGGTGAGAAGCCTGCTAGCTTTAATGGTGACTAAGGGGAGAAACAGCAAGAGGTAAGAATTGAATGAGATCAGAAAAAATATAGGAAATAAAATGTTCTACATTTGTAAGAGAGGACAGTTCTGTAGACTCATAAAATGAAATTCAGCCACAAAGTTGGTTATGTGTTTACCATAAAAGAAACTGCAGAAGGGAAGGAGGAAAAGATGTAAATTTGAGGAAATTTAGAGAAAGTACGGAAAGAGAAAGAACATTAGCAATGATGAAATACTTTTCATTTCTTTCAATGTTTGCACTGAAAATAATTTCAAATATGGCAATATTTAATTTGTCCTCTTAAAAACTCTTATCTGAGAGTTTCAATAACCCTAAATCAAGTACTAAAACATATATGGACATACTAGAATATAAATATATTGAGTAGAAGTGGACTAATTTTTAATTCATTCTTTTAGATTAAGACTCCTAGAAGCTGAAAACAAAGAACAAATGGAAAAAATATTAACTAATATTAAATCCTACTACCCAAGATCATGATGCAATTGACTACAATGGTTTTTTTAATTGATTCTTCATCAATTAAATCCTTGATACCAGGAAAAGATCAAAGGGATGGTGAAATTTTATTATAGAAAAAGCTGATCCTGTAACTATTAGCTAATCTTCTGAATCTCATTTTAACCAAGCTGGCCTTATATATTGCCATGGTAAACATTCAATCAACGCTCCAAAGTGTTAAATTGTGAGCAACTTATTTTGCATAGTCTTTTACTTTGGTTTATTTTTACCCGTATACCTTGCTGTGTCTATTCCAAGGGCTGTCATAGTCTGGCGGCCACCTCTCTGGACTATTTGATTTGCTGCAACAAGGACCTCTTCTGTTGATGAATACTTATTGAGGTTGAATTCATGCGTTATATTTTCTCCGTACTGCACAATTCCAACCTGAAATACCAAGCCACTGTGAGTTATGCATCTAGCAAAATTCCCTCTTCAATTTCTTCAGCTGAAACATGTAGATTAGATATAATACATGTTAGTCTTTCAGATGAGTTTAAGAATCAGTATACAAATCCTTCTACTTTGATAACAATAATCATGGCTATTCCGTGGATATTCATATACCAAAGAACAAAAATAAAAGTGCTGTTATTAAACTTAAATTATTGGTTTATCTGTTCAACAGTTTTTACAGAATGACTCTGGTAAGCCTTGGGGGTAGAACATGAAACACACTGGCATGGTCTTTGCCTTCATGAAGTTTCTAAGTTAGAGGTAGAGAGAGATTAAACACAAGGTCGTTCAAATGCACCTACAATTGCAAACTGTGAAAAGGCCTGCATTAGAAAAGAAATTATCAGTGAGAACAACCTAGGGGCCCAACTTAAAATGGGGGCTCAGGGAAGGCCTCTCAGAAGCTGAGACTTACAGGGTAGGTGCTAGAAGGACAGAGGCTCCACACAAAGGGAATTGTGTAGGTGAAGAAGCCTGAGATGGGAACAACTGGGCCTCCTTCAGGGCTGTGAGCGGGGAGTGGAGTACCCTGAGGCTGGAGCAGCAGGCAGGGGAGGTGTCTTGCACTTGCCTCCTGCTTTATCTCTCTTAGCTGCTGACTCAATTCTCCCACATCAGCCCTTCCTCCACCACCCCCACTTTTTCTTCTTCTTTGTCTTCCTTCTTCTACTGCCTTCCTTCTTTCATTCCCTCCTTCCCATAGATTGGATAATGCAAGCAGCTACCTGCAGAGCCACTGTGAAGTGAAGTGAAGTGACATAGAAGGGCAGTGCCCCCACATCCCATTTCTCTTGCTCTATATTTTTCCTCTCCTCTCCCTGCCCCAAGATCTGACCTTTTCTCTTATACTTTTTCCACATCTTCCTTTTATTTTTAAACTTTTATTACTTATTATAAGCATATTCATTATTACCCAACCTATCCCTCCCCAACCCCCACCCTGCCTCCCCTGCATCTCTAGTATCTTTAGGTTTGTTCTCTCCTTCTGAAAGTTCAACATATTATTATGGTCTTTTCTTTATTTCCCTTTCTCCCCTCCCCCCCCTCCTTCTCTCTCTCTCTCTCTCTCTCTCTCTCTCTCTCTTTTTCTCCCCCTCCTTCCTTCCTTTTTAGCACCCAGTTATGAGTGAGACCATGCGATACTTCTCTTTCCTTGTCTGGCTTTTTTCACTTAACATAATCTTCCTTTTTAAAGGTTGATGTGAACCAATAAACAAATCTGCATCAAGAATTGTAATTGGAGATGACTTTTTGTTTATCCATCTTATCCCAAAATTTGGGATTCAGAGAATTCTTTACTGAAAGGAATATCTCTCTAATATAGGAATTCTGGGCACTTCATTTCTTGCATAGGGGTAGTAATTTGAGACAGAGCTACCTTCTTTCCAAGGCAATTGCCTACTCTGCCCATGTTCAGAGAATTCTTTACTGAAAGGAATATCTCTCTAATATAGGAATTCTGGGCACTTCATTTCTTGCGTAGGGGTAGTAATTTGAGACAGAGCTACCTTCTTTCCAAGGCAATTGCCTACTCTGCCCATGGGTAAAGCTGCCTCTGGTGCTTGCTTTAGCACCAACACTGTTTCCAAATCTAACCTTATTTCCAAGTGGCACAAAGGCTCAGTGTCTACCTTCTAGCCTCTACTGCTGATATCACTGTTATCAGCAACTTTTAGGTTTAATATGTATGATTTATAGATGCATTTCCATGTAGGGCATTTTAACAACCAAAAGCATATTCTGGCATTTGCAGAAACAAATAAGACAACCCTAAGTTTAAAATAATCTTTATCATTTTTGAGCTACTTTCTAGAGTACACTGGACATCTTGGAGCAATTATGTCACTATACTTAAATAAGAATACTATGCTATATTTTTAGTGGTTTTAAAACTTTCTTCTCTATTTTATTCAAATTCAAGTAACGGAAATTATTATCACATTTCATAAAAGAGGAAACTGAGTTTAAAAAACTCTTTCTCCATAGTGAAGAGGTAGAAGGGGGTCTAGTCTAAGATGTATACCCCTTATCCCAGGGCCCCTTTCAATCACTCTACTTTCTCTCAACAAAAATGCATCTCCCTACCCACCCACCCACCAGCCCACCCCAGCTGTGTTTAGTCACTTCATCCTACTAGCTTCTGCTAAATGCTGCTGCCATTTCATGGCTACTCAATGAATTTGATTAGCTACATAGCTCCCTGAGTTTATGGTAAAACAAATGTGCAAGTACATAGATATTTTAACAAAGAAATAGAACATATATATCCTCCCTTAAAGTTTCTTAGCTGGGTGCAAGATAAATAAGAAATAACTGAGAATATATGCAAAGACAAGATAAGGAATACATTATAAGCTGAATGTACAGGCAATCTGCTCAATTCATGTCCAGGTTAACCCTGTTCTTCTATGACTGTGTCTTTCACCCAGTATCCTTTAACGTATATCCCAAAACCATGTATTATTATATTTGGAACAAAGATGACCAGAAGCCTTTTTGAAAACAAGATAGAATGCAACCAACTAGTTGTACAAAAAAATAACAAAATGGATGAGGATACACCCACGACTCCAATTCACGTTATTTTCTTGACATAATTAAATGTGATGAATATTTTCATTACCCTCTGCATAGATTTAAAATTCTTTTCTCCAGTGACCCTACAGCTTTTGATTAGTAATACTGAAAGACACTGAATAAGTATTAAGGGAGACCATGTAAGTTTGACATTTTCTTGTGTACATAAATGCTCAGTGTAAATAAAAGTGAAATGATTTTGTACCTAGTTAAACATTATGTCTAGTTCTGGGTACTAAGGTGATAAATACTGCCATGGAAGTTAATTGCTCATCTACTTAGGATATCTTACAGAGTTTTGTTTTGTTTTTTAAATTTCCCTTTGTTTTTATTTGGTTAAGCAGGGAGCTAAAGAAGTTTGAAAAATTTCACTCCTTCTCCTGTCATTATTCTCAGAAATTTTAGCAACTACTTGGATACTCTATTGAAAACCCTAGACTCTTTTCTTTGACCTCTTATGCTTCAGTAATCTTTTCTTCTAGCTCACCTGTGCCATCCACTCCCAAAGTCTTATCTTTGACCTCGTCATCTGGAAGAATTACAGCACCTCAATCTCAATTTCAAGTGTCATCTTCTCTGACCATTAACCTGGGCTCATTTACCTAATATATCAAATTCATTAATTCCTTGACCTCATTGAGACCTCCAATTCATTCATTATTCTTACCATTTTTTTTTTTTTGGACTTAGCCTAGATTCCATGGTTCAACCACTGTAATCATTTACTTGCAAACATTTAACTCCTTTAACCTTTTTCCCCCTCTATTAACTCACTTGGCTAACTTCCAACTCTGGTGAAATCCAACTATCTCCTTCTCTGTGTATGCTTCTGTGACTCTGAATGTTGCTAGACAAAGGTCACACGACTTGTAGACTGGTCTCCCTTGAAGGTTATGACCATGAATCTCAGCTGAGTGGCACATCTGAGCACTGCTCAACAGTGCTTCTACTTTTTTACTAATGAGTGCACTTGTTCCCATTTATCGATATCAATCAAATTGTTGTCATAAGCTGTTAACTCCTCAGGCAAAAGAGAGTATCTCATTTATACATGGGGAGGAGCTCACGTGAGAAGAGCTGGAAGTCATGCTAACTAAACAAGGCTGCTTTGTCTTGGGCACGAGTGGTGATGGTCAGCTTTGTACCCCACGAATATTCATAATTGATAAAAAATAAATAAAATAAAATAAACAAGGCTGCTTTGTGCCAGATGTATGTCAGTACTTTACATTTACAACACATCTTACATATCTTAAAGAACCTAATATAAACTATTGTATTATCTGGACAAATTATCTTCACACTAGGAATAGTAAAAAATTCAAAACCATGGTATGTCAGAAATTAGTGCTTTATATTTTACATATCGATCTATCTATTTATATCCATCTCCTTCGCATCTGTCTCATTTCTATAAACTGATTATTTGTAAATTTCAAGATATGAGGGTACTTCAAAGATTTCATGGAAAGGTTGTATTTTTTTTATATATATCTTTTAATTCCATTTTTCCATGAAAACTATTTTTCCACAAACTTTTTAAGGACCTTGTACAAGAAAACTTACAACTGCCTATTCTCTCATCTCTTCTGTGTACTTTGATTCTAAAGACTCCACCTGAGACTCACTTCAGCTGACTGCCCTTGGGCTGCTAGACTATTTTGCCCCAAAGATTGAAAGACCAGAAGTGTCTGGAAGTTTTCTCCCTCCCCAGCCCTCACCCTGCTGCATGGGCAATGCCTGAGTGCAGGGAATGAAAGACCAGCCCCTTGACTCCTGCTGAAGCTCACCTTCCAGGCAGGGTGTGACCTGAAATCACATCCACACTTGGCTTCTGCTGCTACCTCGTTTCGCTTTCCCAAATCCCTTACTATTTGCTATTGGAAAGGGCTTTCTTAATAAATCACTATGACATGAATCGTCCTCTTTTGTTTGCTTCTGGGGAACTGGTCCTAAGGCAGCTGTCATCTATGTTACTTCATTCCTACCCTAGCCTGGGCCAGACATCATTGCCTTGAACTGGACCCCAGCAATGGCTGTTCTCTCCACTGCTAATGTCCCTTCTTCCACTGTCAGTCTTCTCAACTCCTTCTACATATTTATGGCAGATTAACTGTCCTGAATTTTTTTGTATTATTTTATTGTTTTCAGTTGACAAAATTGTATGTATTTATCACATACAAATGTTTGAAGTACATTGTGGAATGACTAAATGTGGCTAATTAAAATATGTGTTATCCCATATAGTTGTCATTTTTTTGGTGATAACACTTAACATCTACTCTCTTAGCATTTTTCAAGAATATATGAGGGCTGGCCAGTTAGCTCAGCCGGTTAGAGCACAGTGTTGTAACACCAAAGTCAAGGGTTTGGATCCCCTTACCAGCCAGCTGCCAAAAAAAAAAAAAGAATACAGTAGATCTTTATTAGCTATCATCACCATGTTGTACAATAGATCTCTTGAATTTATTCCTCCTGTCTAACTAAAATTTTACGTCCTTTGACTAACATCTCCCCAATTGCCCTCCCCTCTCCCCCAGACTGCCTAACCCTGGAACCACCATTCCACTCTCTGGTTCTATGAGACCAACCTTTTTAGATCCTACATATAAGTGAGATCATACAGTATTTGTCTTGCTGTGCCTGGCTTATTTCATTTAACATAATCTCATCCAGCTTCATCCACGTTGTTGCAAATGGCAGGATTTCCTTCCTTTTTAATGGCTGAATTGTATTCCACTGTGTATATATTCCACATTTTCTTTACCCATTCATCCACTGATGAAAACTTAGGTCGATTCTATATCTTGGCTATTGTGAATAAGGCTGCAATAAACATGGGAATGCAGATCTCTCTTTGACATACTGATTGCATTTCCTTTCGATATATACCCAGTGGTGGGATTGCTGGCTAATATAGTAGTTCTGTTTTTGATTTTTTTTTTTTTTTGTGAAAAGTCCATACTGTTTTCCATAATGGCTGTACGCTGTCCTGAAATTCTGCTATTATCACATCTAAGATTCTAAATTCTGCTATTATTTCTATTAATTTCTTTCTTCCCTGTTAAGAAACCACCAACGACTCTCCACTGCCAACATCAATGACTTAGGAATATACGTTAAAAGAGAACTTTTAATTCTAATAAAAATAGAAAATATAAAACTTCAAGCTGTTCCTTGAAATATTAAGCTTATATGTTAAAATCCAGCTTTTTCGTCCTTGATTTTCAGTCCCTCAATAATCCAGTCCTACCTTGTCTAGTCACCTTTATCATCAGGACTCCCCAGTATGAACTTCACCCCTACCAAATGCTCTTCCCTGTCCCTCTAACTAACTCAGCTAAATTCTACCCATTCTGTAAGATTCAACTCAAGTTCCACTTTCTCTACAAAACTTAGCCCATAGTGATCTTCCCTTTCTCAGAACTCTGAAGCAAACCTGTTTGTGAATTCTGCGTTCTTCTCTACTGTTTTTTGTGCATGCTTTATCTTCCCAACTGTGTTGTCCTTTTTGTCTTTTCTTCGTGACTGGCAATGGGATCGCAACCCTCGGTGTCGTGCCCGCACTGCGCTCAACCAGCGAGCGGACCGGTCTCTACATGGGATCCGAACCCTCGGCGGGAGCGCCGCCGTGCTCCTAAGCACCGCACTCTACTGAGTGCGCCACTGGGCTGGCCCTTAATGGAATTTTTTAATGAGGAACTGTAGTGCTCTGGCTCTGTCAGAATCCTGCTGACGACGCCAATTGTAAAGCTCTTTTACCTGCCCATAATCCTGCCGACTGGGCCAATTGTCATGCCAGGGCTGGGTCTGGAGCTCATAGACCCCTCATGGCCATTCACAGACCCTTCACATGCCAGGCTGGGTCCCCAGACTCCTCACAGACAGGTCTATGAGCTAGGTAACCAGCAAACAGGTCCTTGTAAGCCATAGGTTGGAAAGCATGGCAGAGTGGTGTCCGCCTGAGGCAGTCTCCAGCAAAGCCATGGCCTGTGCATATGCACCAACTCCAGCCACCCTAAGCCATAGGTTGGAAAGCATGGCAGAGTGGTATCCGCCTGAGGCAGTCTCCAGCAAAGCCATGGCCTGTGCATATGCACCAACTCCAGCCACCCACACTCACACAATTATTTGTTTACTGAACCACTCCCAATGAGAGCTAAGGTGAGGGACCTGACTAAACTATTCAATTTTCCCTATAGGAACATATTCACCATGTCTGATAGCAGTTTAGGAAACAGTACCCTACAATAGTAAGAGTTGCCTACTAGTAAAAATCAATTCATTGCTCTGCTTTATTCACCATTATATTTATGACATACCATCATACACGGAAGTCATCTAAATATATGATTTTTACCTCATGTCTAAGTTGGAAAATTTTTGAGATCAGGGACAAAATTTTAGTATTTTTTTTTGTATTGACAATAACACTTAGCATAGTACTTGACTAACAGATACTTTCTAGATATCTGCCAGTTAAAATGAATTAATCTGCTGATATAAAATGAATTACTCAATGGCTTCATTCCTTTCAGAAGTAGAGAAAAAAGGGGAGAAAAGTCAATGTGGGACATATGAAAGGAAGGACACTGTTAGAAATCAATGAAAGGAGGGCCTTTTTGATTATTCACTCATGAAACTTAAAGTCACATTTAAGACTTTAATAACTATCTTAAGTGACAAGGGAGTTTAAGAAAAAGAAATGTTTAAAATTGCTATTAAGTATATTGAATCAAAGAGTTATGAAGGAATGGAATTATTTATTCATTTAGAATTATGTTATCACTTTCTATTGTTAAGTCAGAGTAATGACACCAGCATTTAAATTTTAATGCCTAACATGAGCTAAGTTTCTGGACCTTCATTCAACAGTTAATATTATCAAATCATTGGCTTCTTTAGGAAAGTAATGACAAGGTAAAACAATGAAGTTTTCTGTGTTTCTGTTAAGATATAATATGACAGGAGCTTAATTGCTTAATAATATGACAGGAGCTCGGGCTTTGTGTCTGGCCAATGTATAGTTCCTTTTATCAAACTATGCTGCACAATCGTTTGTGTAGCTCTACCACATGCTTCTAATGTGGTTAAATCAGGGGATGAATGTGGTGCCAATAGGCTGCGATCCGAGTGAACTGTCAGCACAGACCATCCTGAAGCTGTGTTAGGTAAGCCAAGGCTTAACCTTTTGTCATTATAAAGAGGAATATAAATGGGACTGATTCACAGGTAGAGGATCGTTTCTTAGGAAATGAGTGCTTGGAAATGTAAATAAACCTGCTAGATAAAAAATACAGGTCCTAGGAAAAGGGTGTCTTTAGCTGGCCTCTTGCTTGCTGGAAGATGCTCCAATGAAAGCGACTAGGGCTCAAAAATGCAAGGTCAGGAGAGGTTAAAGCACACTTAATATTTGTGGAGAAGGGAGAAGGCTATGGGAGAAATCAGGGCTGGGGTGAATGGGGCTGGATGGGCAAATGCCTACCAAGAAAAGCTTGAGACACAATGTGAAGGGGTGTCCGGGGGAGTCCCCCACAAGCAAGTACCTTCTAGCTCAATAGATCAATTTGACTTCATGAAGCAGAGTAAGACAAAGAGGTCACTAATATAATGATTTTTAATACAGGAGAAATTAAAAATTCCAGGAATTCCATTTTTCCAACATAAATAACTTGCCTGTTTGTGCTAGGCAACACATAAAACTCAAGACTGTATCCCATAAATAAAAGGATTAAGGTACAATCCTGTCAGCATGGAATTCACAGCCTACGAAAAGAGACAGACCCATAAAACAAAGAGCAGTGCTACTGAGTGATAAGAGCCATAAGTGATGGGTATGCAAATGCTCTGGGAACCAGGGAGGGGAAGGCATTTTTCTTGGGAAGGGTGGGTGAGATTATCATAGAAAATTACAGAGAAAGTGACATTGGAACTGAGTCTAAGAAGTTCACCTAGCACATACGGCCTGGGATGGAGAAGGACATTCCAGGCAGAGGGAATAAAGTGAGCACAGCACATTGTGGGCAGGAGTGGCTGAGGGGCAGGAAGTGAGGTGGGCACGAGGATGCACTGGAAATGACTGGGGCCAGGTTGTCAAATGCCTTTTAGTCCACTGGAGAGCTTGGGTTTTATTCAGCAGGCAACCAGATGAGCTTTGTATCCAGGGAAATGATTATTCAGGTGTGTGATGGAGAGAAGTAGGGGAGAATGGAGACTGGGAGGCTAGGAAGAGAGAAGCCTCACCTCATCCATTACGCCACATGCAGAAAGTATAGCCTGGCTGACAAGGGTATGGCTGCATGGCTCAGTAAGGCTTCTTTTCAGAACTAAAAACAACAAATCAGGTCCCATATTTAAGGCTTCCAAGGAAATGGCCATAAAATGTGCTGTAAAAAGAAAGGTAAATAATATCCCTAAAATTTAATTAATTTCTCTCTTTCATTTTGCCTGGTTTAATGTTATGCTACACTTTTGATGCGAACAATCTAGACATTGTTCCATTAGTATATTTCACTTTTATATCAAGCCTCACAATTTACTAGTTTTATTTAGGGTAATGTACTCGTATTTGACATACTTATATCATTCTCATTTATTATTAAAAGCAATGGTATGTTTAGGTATTGAGGATCAATAAGACCTCCATAATGTTTATACCATCATATCTTTTATGGTAAGCTCAGAGTGTGTTTCAGGTTTGTTTTTATAGGTGGCTTTTTAAAAGGCAGTTTTATAGCTTTTACTTTGTCATGGGTAAAAAATTGCTAGACAAAACTTCCATGACAATGTTTGCAAAAGTCATAATGGGGCCCCACAGAAACATGAAAAAGATTTTGAGTAACTAGAGTGGATGTTTCCATCATATGTGTTGCATTTCCATAATGTGTACTAATTGCCACATAAAAACATTAATGCAAGCTTTTTTACTCTCCTTCCTTTCTTCTTTTCCTTCCTCCTTTCTTCCTTCTTTCCTTCTTTCTTTTTTTTTTCTTTTTGAAGATAACAATTACTTCAAGGAATGTTTCATATCTTTGAGACTGTCTTTCATTGCTTGCAATTACTTAATGACAAATCTGCCTGCAGAGAGTAGTATCATATTCAATCTTTATCTATAGTATCATGTGTATAACTGTAACTAATATAACAAAAAGAGGTATAATCAGAATGCAACCTTTTTTTTTTCTGGCCCACCATCCCCTTAAAACTTATTTAGAATGAAGTTCTTCTGCTATCTGTAGATGGAAAGATAAATGTCTTATGACTTTTCTGATTCTTAGTTTTAAAATATCTGTTAAGAAAAGCTCGGTATTCTAATTTGGGCTGTATCACATGAAATTGCTGTATTCGTAAGTCAAAAAAAAGGATCAAATAGCAAAAACTTCATATCTTTCTATCCAAATTAAGACAAAACCAACAAGACAAAGCATCAAAGTTGATTTATAATTAAATCTTCTCTTCTACTTCTATTAAGGGTTTACAAGAGGTAAGAAGCCTATAGTTGAGAAAGAAACATGACTAGCTCTCTTTACTTGTTTTCCTTCTTGTTTCCCCTTAGATTGCTGACTGTAGTTTCTGACATCTCCAGGGGCAGGGTCGAGCAGATAAATAAGAGGTATAGAAATTCTTTCTGAACTGGTACTATCCTAAGATGAGTCAGATCCTAAAGGTATTTACAACTTTTTTGTGGGTTCTTTGTAGAATCCCTTTCACTGAGACATCTCACCTACATCTTTGCCCTGACTGAACGCATTTTACTCCCTCAGTCTCTTGGATTTATAGATGTCTTCTGCTTTTCTCTGCAGAGGCATCCACTCACTTCTTGGAGACTCCATGGAGAGGTCCTAACATGACCTCATGCTGGCTCTCAGTTTTGAGTCACCCATGCTGATCCATGGGAAACACATATATTCTTTGTTCTAGCAAACTCTGGGAATGTAAGCCAATTCTAGGGCAGCTATCTCTGCTTTGATGTGCCTGTCAGCAGCTAGACAGCTGCCATCGTGCCCTTTATATATTTCAGGCAGGAGTCAGGTACCAATCAACTGTATGTCCCAACTCCGGTAGACCTAGACCATTGTGTGGTCCCAACTGAGACCTTTCTTAGTATGCTCTTTCTATAGGGAACTCCTCTTTGCAAACCCTGTCAACTCCATTCTTAATGTTTTGATATCTTTGATATGGATGAGGGGTCTAAGATTTCACTATCCAGCTCTTAGCTTTCTATGTTTGCAGCCTCTTCTGGATATTCTCTCTCACAATTCATTTTTATATTTGTTCCTTCCAAGAATGCTGAGAGAGAGGATAAGTATGTGGGAGAAAAAATTTAAGAAGCTAATTCTGCCACTCTTAGGGCAGAATTGGGTGCTTTAATTCAAACAAGCAAGAGAACAAAAACAAAAAATCAAACTTACTTAAATTACGTTAGCAACCAATCAGGAAAAAAATGATTGTCAAAACAATTTGTCTGTTTTGGGAAAGAATTTCTATAAGACCACATGAAAGGTAAGCGTGTCTTTCAGTATACATTTCTTTGAAGAGGAAGTATCTTTCTAAATTTTCTGTGAATGAGTTTATTTTTTGAATCCACTGAAGTGAAGTCAAACTTTAAATGTGTTATAATTAAAACCCTATTAAATGTAGTTTAGCAACAGCAATGGCTTAGTAAATATGTCCTTCTCAGTCCCTTTATTTTAGAGAATTACTGATGATACTAATCACTGACACAACTTAAGCCAAATGAAAAAGTTTAGAAAAGACTAAAGTTATACACTACAGACTAAGGTACAAAGTAATATACTTAAAATAATATTAAAAATGCCTGTTATAAAAAAAAGTCTCATTAAATGTCCACTGATCAGAGAAAAACACAAAATTGCATTCATTACATATGCATATTTATTCAACAAGCGTTCATTGAAGGCTCACTAGGTCACAGCAAAGCACTGGGCAGCCATTGGTGAGGATAAGAAGATGATCTAAGGGAGCACATGAGGCATTTCTGCTTTTTTTCACTTAACATAATTTTCTCCAGACTCATCCATGCTACTGCTAGGAAGGAAGGGAGAGAGGAAGGGGATTTGGGAAGTGATAGATTGGGCAAAAGGCATAAAGAAATATGATTTACAAGAATGAATATGCTAATAATAAATTTAAAAATTTAATAAAAAAAAGAAAAAAATAATATCATTGTTACACACACCCGCACACAAAAAGAAGATGATATAGGCTTTGGTCTGGAGGTGCCTATAATCTAGAGTATGCAGCAAACACAGACAGACACACACATTGATATACTAATAATGCATTAGTGCAGTGTTTCTCAAACTTTAATCTGTTTAAGAATCATATAGGTTGCTTATTTAAAATGCAGGCTCTATAGCCTCATCCTCAGAGATTCTGATTCTGAATGTCTGTGGTATGGTCCAAGCACGTCACGGATTTGGAAGCAGGAATTCCCTGAGCTATATCTAGAGAAACACTGCCTTAGACGGCAGTGTCACTAAGGCAGTGGCCACATCTGTCTTATTGTCCACTATTACCCAAGCCCTAACACAGAGCCTGGTACATGGTAAACCCTTAGTAAATACACCTGAATAAATGAATGAATGAGTATGGTTAAGCTCCACAATGAATGATACAAGCAAAACATGACAAAAATTCAGAAATACAATCAGCCCTTCTCTTTAGGTTCCCTTGGGTGAAGTTGAAAGATACTACAAACGACACTGTGCCCAGTGTTGCATTCAGAAATGTTTCTCTCTGTGGGACAGGGTCCTGGAACTGAGTAAATGTGTCTCGACTCTTCTGCCTCAGGGTAAGTTCATTTCCCTCCCGTTCACTGGTGCCATCTGGACCTCAGGGCTGGCCCCATTCCCCTGAATAGCGTCATTGTTCCCTCAAGGAAAGACATATAACTCCGTGATGCCCACCCTGGCAGGCTAGAATTCCTATAGTGGTCAGGAAGAATAGCTCCTCTTTTAGGACTCCTACTACAGACATGTAAATTAATTATACTTCTTACAGTAAAAAACATCAAAACTGCAGCAGAATGAGTTGAGCATGTAAGGAATTGATTGCTATCTATTTCTTTACAAAACCGAGTCACTGGCACAGATATTCACTGAAGCAGTGATTATTATTCTAAAAGAGACTCATAGATTTTCTTCTTGAAGTTGTGAGACAACTTCAAAAATGTCACAGCTGTAATGATTTTCACAAATAGCCACAGATAAATTGATTTTTAGAGTACAATACATAAATGAATTTAAAGGTAAAAATCAAATGCTTGGATGGCCATAAAATCTTAGAAATTAAAAAAATATTCAAAGAATATTATTAATTTTGGGAAAAAAAGAATTGGATAAGAACAAAAAATGTGATGGACAAAACAGGTAGAAGGAAACAGAGCACATCATGGGGAAAAGTAGTGAGAGGGGGAAGAACCGAGAGCAAACAATTCCACGTCAGGAATGTCAGTGCAGGGAATGGAGCACAGAAGTTTGGTGTGGTTCTGGCCAAGGTGCTGCACTAGGAAGGATGAGGACAGTCCTGATCAGATGAAAAGGAATAGAGACCTACTATTTAGGCACATTAGATGGGATCAGCTCTGAAACAATTGGAGAGCTGTGTGCTCTGATCCGTCATCGACGAGCAAGGTGATCTTGGACAAGTCACTTAACCTCTTGTGTCCCCTTGATAAGAAGAGGTTTGGACTCAATGACCTTGAAGATTCAGTCCACCTTTAAGTTCGTGGCTCTATGAAATCTTATTGATCAAGGAGAGAAAGGATAGGGGAAGAGAGGAAAGGAGGGTGGGGAAAAAAATGGGGTCCATGTGCCAGAAGGAACAGCAAGTCAAAATTCTAGAGTGGTCTCTTAGGATGCAGGTTGCCTTACGCCCTGTAGCAAGAAGAGATATTATACATCCTCCCGACTTCTAGTGAATTACTAGAGAAGGTCAACTGCAGATGAGCAGTTGCATCCAGGAAAATGTACATTTTGTGGTATGAAAATACCCATTTCTTTTAAATGATTTTACACTGATTATAAGAAGTTCTGTATCGTACAGTGGGATAAACATAATCTTTCACCTCAGCTAGATCTCTACAGAGACATATTCAGCCTTGAAACACAGCAACATTACTTTGAGGTTTGAGTTCTAATTTGAAATCTTCAACTACCATACTTTTGGAGAATTATATATATTTATACTTACAAATATATTTACATGTATAAATATATATATATATATAGAGAGAGAGAGACATAAATACACACACATACAGACATTTGTATATACATATATACATGTGCATGAATTATGTCCCAATTCACAATACACACACACACACACACACACACACACATCTACGTATGTGTGGCAAACATTGATGTAGTCAGACCACTTTTTGAGTGCCTCAAAATTTCTCCAAAAGTAGAGCTCTCAGAATGGAAAGGGAAGAACACTGGACTCATGTACAGCCCTAAAATCTACTGTGCTCTCCTAGAGCCCCCAAATCGCGCAACAACTTTTCAGACTCTGATTCTAGTGCTAATTCCTGTCCTCCAGGCATTGACCTCATTTTAGCTTTTTATTTGCTTGTTATCCATATATCTGCTTTATATTTTAAGCCATATAGCCATATATGTTTAATAAACATTAAACTAAACACAAACTCCGTATCTAGAGTAGAAGGGCTGTGTGAGACTTTCCACTTCATTTAGTGGCAATAAATGTGTTTAGAAACAAATACTCATGGGAAAAAAAATTATTTGACTTTCTGCAGCTAAAGTATGGAGCATTTGCTTTTTACTAAAGGAGAGAAATTATTAATACAGGAGGAAACAGACTTTTAGCAACATCCTGTGTTCAGTTACTAAATTACATAAGCAGAGAAAGGAGAATAGGATTTGGGGAGTTCTTTGGGATGTCAGTGTAGCTTCTACAAACTCCAATCCCTGCTCTGATATTACCAAAGGCGGCCACACTTATTTTATAATTAAGAATTACATTATGAGTTTATAGAGATCTATAGGGAATATTTTCCCAGAACATTGGAAATGGCAGCTTTCATAATATTTTCTGTTTAGAAAGTAACATGGTCTGAAGTAACGTCTGTCCCTTTTATCAGAAATAAAAACAGCGATATGGAATAAAAAATTCACACAGTTTTAGTTCTACTGATTATTTTCATAATATTTTGTTTTATTAAAAATCTGTGCCATTTTATCTTTAGAACAACAGAATTCAAAATGTGCTTTTATCAGAAATAAAAACAGCGATATGGAATAAAAAATTCACACAGTTTTAGTTCTACTGATTATTTTCAGAATATTTTGTTTTATTAAAAATCTGTGCCATTTTATCTTTAGAACAACAGAATTCAAAATGTTGAGTCACATACCTGTGTCTGTTTAGGACCAATATCCATTCTTTCAAGAAGGTCATTTAAAAAAGCGGTAACACTTTCCCAGGGGTAAATACTGTTGGAACCATCCAGCACTATGACTATGTCCAGTTGAGTGCTGCATTCTGCAATAAAAGTAGTCAATTGTGCAAATTTGGAATCTATCTTTTTAGAGGTACATGAAGAGTTTTCATGGCTTAAAGAAAGTCACTTTTAAAAGATGAACTGATGTTTTACAAAGTGAACACATTGCTTTTCTAATCAGTAAAAAGTTTTAGAAAAAGGAAAGGTGATAAGAAATACTCATTTCATTCAATAACATATTGTTTGGGGTTTGTTTCAAGTAAAACCCATCTCCTACTTAATTTTAATTAATACTGTATGAGAGTTATCTTTGGAAATTTTCTCAGTATAAGTTTTATGTAATAGTTCTCATTCTGTGTGTATCTCAAATGAAGTTACTTTCCTCAAAGAGGCTCACCCTTTTAAATAAAAGCAATGTGACAGCTTTAGCTATGAGGTTTAAACATGCCTCGGTAAAGGTTATTACACTAATATCAGTTTTAAAAATAGCAGTGAAGTTGGTTATATACTGGAAAAGCAAACATTTACCTAAATTGGTAATGCTGGTAGCTGAGAAAATACTTCAAGGTTTTTGGTATGCTTCTGTGTATACATACATCTCACTCATTGCTTATGCTTTTCAAACATGCAAGAACATTGCATAAAATCTGTACCTTGTACAGGGGCAATGGAGTTCACGACTTGAAATGTGGGGCTGACATCAGAACAGATTCCAGTTGTGTAATGCAAATGTCCACATCTATAAGCATATAAGGGCCCACATGCCTTATAGAATATTAAAAAAAATTAAAAACCATAAGATTAAAAATCATATAACAGATCTCATAAAGACTTATAATACCATTTCTGCTGTCATCATTCTTTCTTACCAGAAACCCTCCATTTGGGTTGGTGACTAAAGTTGATCCAAATGTCATGTTCTCCTTTACGTCTGTGACATTGGGAATTGATGTATTAACTAAAAATAGAACAAAACTTATGAGGATGAAAAAGAGTTTCACGAAGTGAAGTTAAATGTCTTCTCATTAATTAAAATATTCTATTTACTTAGCTCATATCATACCACATTCTTCTTTTGGTTCGACTAAATAGTCTTCCAAGTATTATTAAGGAATATAATGAACAAGCTAAGGCTGAAGAGCTGGCTCATGTCCCAGAAACTTTGTCTGGATCACTGTTTCAAATAGTTTTGCTGAACTGTGAAAGAATGCAGAACTAGTAGGGGAATGAGAATGTGGTATTTCTTTTAATAAGTTTTTACTAATTAAAAAAAATAAAATATTTAGTCTCAATAATATGTAGATATAATGTAATCATATACTTTTTAATAAATGACTAATGATGAAACATGATTTCTGGTAAGAAAAAGAAAAAAATGGATAGAAGAGCAGATAGAAAACTCAAACACAAATTTTTTGACCATGACTTTTAACATCATGGGGACATCGTGAGGTTTACAAAGAAAACCAGAGCAAGATTAGAGCAGTGGCCAGGACGTCTGGATAAAGGAAACAAATGAAAAGACTACATTTGATATTCCAAATAGAAACGTTGTGTCCCAAAGAATGCCAACATGAGAAAACTGGCAAGACGTTCTACTTATTCACATTAAAAAAAAAAAATTGGACAGGAAAAGCAAAAGCTTCTAAACCCTGCTTAGTAGAGTGCTGAAATATTTGAAAGTGGCAAAAATTCAAGTTCAGGAGAGATTTGTCTCACTATTCATGCCCAAAAGTTGCTCTTACCTTAAAACTATATATAGACTTAAAGTGGAGAATAGAAGCAGACATTCCTGGAGGATCAGTTTGACTTCCTAATCTGAGCACTGGTCCTTGTCCAAAAGTTTAGTCTGGTTTGCTTTGAAAGCACCTGGAACTGGGCTTTTATATACACTGGTCTAAAATAATCTGGATTAAAGTTTTCAATACAAGAGTAGACCCAGGAACAGCATTCCCGGGATGATTAGGGACTACAGCAGAAACTTCCCTACTATTCTTGATATAGCTAAAATCTCTAGGCTGATTTTAAAAATCTATTCCATCTTCCAGTAGTGAAGGAGTAATTCCTACCTGAACAACTCTTTGGCATCCTACCTGAACAACTCTTTGGCAAATGACATTTTTTACAAAAATAGAAAAAACAATACTAACAGTCATATGGAACAACAAAAGAACCCAAATACCCAAAGCAATCCTGAGCAAAAAAAGTAAAGCTGGAGGCTTTACACTTCCTGACTTCAAATTATACTGCAAATCTATAGTAACAAAAACAGCATTGTACTGGCATAAAAACAGACTCATGGACCAATGGAACAGAAGTGAGAACCCAGAAATCAATCCACAGACTTATAGCCAACTGATCTTTGACTAAGTCACCAAGAACATACATTGAGGAAAAGATTGTCTCTTCAACAAATGGTGCTGGGAAAACTGGATATCCATTTGTAGAAGAATGAAACTTGATCCGTATCTCTCACCATATACCAAAATCAACTCAAAATGGATTAGAGACTTGAATATAAGGCCTGAAACTATAAAACTAGAAGAAAACATAAGGGAAATGCTTCAGGATCTAGGACTGGACAATGCCTTTAGGAATAAAACCCCAAAAGAACAGGCAACAAAAGAAAAAAATAAATAAATGGGATTATATCAAACTAAAAAGCTTCTGCACAGCAAAGGAAACAATCAATAGAGTGAAAAGACATCCTACAGAATGGGAGAAAATATTTGCAAACTACGCATCTGACAGCTATTAATATCCAGAATATACAAAGAGCTCAGACAACTTTACAGCAAAGAAACAAATAATCCAATTAAAAAATGGGCAAAGGAGCTGAATAGGCATTTTTCAAAGGAAGACATGCAAATGGCCAACAGGCATATGAAAAAATGCTCAACATCAGTAATCATTTCCCTGATGATTCACCCCAATCAGATTGGCTGTTATAAAAAAGACAGAGAATAACAAATGCTGGTGAGGATGTAGAGAAAGAGGAACCCTCCTGCATTGTTGGTGGGACTGTAAATTAGTGCAGCCATTATGGAAAATAGTATGGAGGTTCTTTAAACAACTACAGATAGAACTTCCATATAACCCAGCAATCCCACTACTGGGGATATATCCAGAGGATTGGAAAACATCAGGTAGAAGGGATACCTGCACTCCCATGTTTATTGCAGCTCTATTTACAATAGCTATACAGAATGGAATACTACTCAGCCATAAAAATAAATGAAACTGTATCATTTGCAGCAATGTGGATGAGCCTGGAGAAAATTATTCTAAGTCAAACAACCCAGGTACAGAAAGAGAAATACCACATGTTCTCACTCATAACTGGGAGTTGAATCCATAAAAAACAAATGAACAATAAAGAGAGACACAGAGAAAGGAAGAATGAAACAATGGTCACAGTAATACATTGAACTTTTAAAAACTAGAGGTGGAAAAGGGCAGGGAAAGGGAGGGGGGGGACTAATGAGGTCAAGGGACACAAAGAATGATTGCGTATTGTAATGATGAATAAGCCAACTATACCGATCTAACCACCACACTTTCTACACAATTACTGAAAATTAACACTGTACCCCACATGTATGTATAATTAAAAAAAACTATAAATTCTAGGAAAAGGAAAAGAATATGTATGAAACAACCATCTGAAGGCACTTAAAAGCAACCAAAAGCATGCAGAAACTGGAGGGGAATCTACCCTTGGAAGAAGAGATTGGCACTGAGGGAGTTTACCATTTTTGGGGTGTTTTTTACCCCCTTGAGGGAAGGGTCTAGTTAGTGGCTAAAACTCCAATCAACATCCCCTTGGAAGAAGAGATTGGCACTGAGGGAGTTTACCATTTTTTGGGTGTTTTTTACCCCCTTGAGGGAAGGGTCTAGTTAGTGGCTAAAACTCCAATCAACATCCAGTCTTACTGTCTTCAAGAAAAAGAAGACAGAAATTCGGGCAATGACAGCAGCTGCAAAGTGAGGGGGAATACTTTGAAAAGAAGAGCCATAACATGGCAGGTCTAACACATCAATATATATTCTGTCCAAATGTCTGAATGACATGAACAGTAAATGTGCAGAGTAGACTTCAAACAGCCCAGATGAAATAAGAAGAACCAAATAGAGATTTTAACTGCTTCCCACTATGGGAAAGTCAGTTTGGAAGTTGAGTTCAGCCAAGTTAATCGGCTGCAAAAAGTTAAGACTATTCAAAGACACATAACAGAATCTAGAGTCTCTACACATAATTAAAAAATATAGTATAGTCCAGGTTATGATCTAAAATTAATATATATAAGAAGAAACAGAAAAATTCAGTCCAACTTCAAGGAAAGGTAATATGTGGAAAGTGATGTTGAGATATTCCAGATGTAATATTAAAGCAGCTATTATACTATGTTCATGAATGGAAAGGAAAAAATGTTCACAATGAATAAAAAAATAAGAAATTGTAAAAAGTAGAACTGAAAAACATAATATCTGAAATAAACTTGTGGGGCTATACATCATTTCAATGGTATTTAATTGTATAGAGGAGTGAAAAGTTTCTAATTCCTTGATAATTTTAGAAGAAATTTTCTAGTCATGTTCCAACTATAGTGATATTTTTACCAAATGTATCTATTTCAATATAAATTCATCCTGTGCTATTTTCTTCTATTTCTATTTTCTTTAACAAAACAGGCATTAAGCTAAATTTTGTGGAGGGAATATGATGGGCAGGTTTATATGGAAAAGTTCTTTCATATTACAAAGGATCCAGCACAATTGAGGGAGTTAACAGTTACAAAAGCAGTAAGATATTCTAAATCTATGAATGTTCCCTTATGACTTTTTAAAGGAAATTAAGGGCAGAGGGAGTTAAAATGTCATTGTTTGTTCATTTGGATAACTAAAGAGTAATTACAGATTACCTCTAATATTTTCTTGAGTTGCTTAAAATTTGTTTTCAGTAAGAGTACTGGGCATGATTTAGGATTAAACTTTAAAACTTCTTGATTTTTACATACCTGGTAGATCCAACTTTACACAAGGTAATGATTCGCTTCTCCCAACTGGACACTTATAGACATCTCCAGTTCTATTTTGGGGTTGGCCAACTAAAGGAGAACCAATAAGCACCCTGGAAGTTAAATATATCAATTAACATTTTTGAACAATAAGAAACAGTTTCTTTTAGTTAGTTTATGACTAATTCTAAGACAATTGACAGCAGGGCTGATAGACATAATCAGATAATCATCCTCTGTTAGTAATTTAATGTTGTCTAAAATAGAGTAAATTGTAGACTGATTTGAATTAAATAATACGTAGTTAGAAGAGAGATCTGAGAGATTTTGCTTTACTATTTCGCCTATCACTTTATCATATTTTTATTTTGGTGCTAACATAATTATTGGCTAAGTCTGCTACTGTGTTAGTTTACCAAACACACATGGAAGTATAAATGACATTTTCTCATGAGAAACTGATAATTTTCTAGAGAAGTCAGGAAATATAAAAACTGAATCATTATAAGATTTAATATTAGTACATGCTAGTTTGTAAGCACTTGGACAATAAAGATAGTTATTAGATCCAGGTTAAAATCGCTTATTGTCTTTTTAGGCCAAATTATAAAATCACTGTAATAGTAAGTAACAGAAAAAATATAATCATGATTAATTTTAGTTCCAGCACGTCGTTTAACAGTCTCTCATGCTATCTTTCGGAACAGGATGGATGAATGTGTTGAATGTTAAGATACTTGGTGGATCCACAGTTGCTGATGTATTACTGGCTGCACAGCTGTATCTAAAGACTCTAGCACCTAAAGGACTCTAATTATGTGCCTAGACTCTACACTTAGAATTATCTTAGATACAGATATTTATTATTTCAAAATGTTGAGATATATCTGAATTCCCAAGTACGTATAAGGATATGCTTGATGAGTGTTTTTATGCTTTCTGTATCTTTACTCAAGTCATTAATAAAGATATAGTCTAAGACAATTCCAAGTGCAGAGTCTTAAAGTACACCAAGGTTCAGTACACCATCATAAATAAATAAAATAAAATAAAATAAAATTTAATAAGAATCTATGTAAATCACTTAACTGCATACTGCTATCTATATCAGCACAGGATGTGGGAGACCTCACTAAATGGGAGTTCGTGTGAAAAATTCATAGGGGATTTAGTTGACAGCACATAAATATTAGCCAACAGTGTATTTTAGTGCCAAAAATGCTAATGTGACCTTAGGCTGCATTGCTAGAAATAGATGCCCTGGTCAAAAAAAGCGATAGCCCCTCTGTGGCACTGGTCAAGCCATGTCTGGAGTCTCAAATTAAGAGGGACATAGGCACAATGGAATGTACTTAGGAGACTATGACTCAGATAATTGAGAGCCTGGTAATTTTGTGAGACAAGAGATACTCGAGGGAAAGTTGGGGATGTTTGACACAGAAAGAATGTCTGAAGGAGAGAGTTGAAAAGTTGTGTTGGGGTGCAAGGAGATCAGGCAAACGTTTTTTAAAATTTAAATATTTGAAAGTCTGTCATATTGAAAAGGGATGGGATTTATTTTGTGTAGGTCCTTTGGACAAACTAGTATTAGTGGAAATAAGTTTTATAGCAATTGTAAACATTGAATTATTAAATAAACTCCCTAAAACACACTTATAATGCTTTTGCAAAACAATTTTGGATGTGCGTAAAGAACCATAAAATTCAAACTCTTTAACACATAATTCTTATTTCTAGGAATCTATCCCAAAAATATGACCTAAAGTAAGAAGAAAAAGCTTAATGCATAGAAATCATGCTCATAGTGTATATACAATAATAAAAGATTAAAAGAAATATGGCCAATAGTGAGAACTAATTAATTATTGCAGGGTTATTCTATAGATTGTGCTGTCATAAAAAACAGTAGTTAATAAGATTGCATGGCAGATGATTTATGACCTAATTCAAAGTGAAAACCTATTCAATTTAGTAAAAATCTTTAATCCTCTCCATGAAATATAGCACGAACTTTGGTGCCAGACTTTGTGAGTTCAAATCATGGTTTTGCCATTTTTTTTAGCTGTGTAGTTTAGGACAAGTCAGTCACCTTGTCCATGCCTTAGTTTCTTCTACAAAATGCATATAGTAAGAGTATCTATATCATAGGAACATCATGAAAATTAAATGAGTTTATGTATGTAAAAGGCTTAGAACAGTGTTAGGCTCATAGTATGGGCTATCTAAATGTTCTTTTTTTATTATTATTATATCTTTATTTCAGATGATTCAACAACTAACATCTATGTAAAATACAGATTAAAAGGGAAAACATCAAAAATGTAAATTATATTAAACAGCTAAGGAGTAATTTTTCCCAATATTTTCAGAGTTTTTTTGTAATGTGATTGAATAAATTAGTTTTGTAGTTAAAAACGGTTTAGAGAATTACTTTTATTGGAAGTATTCAACTTGAAGCTAAATAGATTAATTGATGTTTATTAAGAACATTCCACATGCTGGGCATTTATGACAAGGTTTAGGGAATAAATTGAATAAAAAAGGGATTAAACATGACTTTTTAGGTTGCTTAAAACTTAGAGAGGGAAGCAAACTATAAATGAGCTATTACAATACTGAATACACCTGAACTTGGTCCAACTTGAGCCAAGTCTTAGCAAGAAATAACACCACTCCTCTGATAAGTGCACACAGCTCAGTAAAGTTGGAGTAGAGGCTGAGGCTGGAGATGAAAACAGGGTTCAGATCATGAATGTTCTTACAGTCAACTTTAAGAACTCTGGATTTATTATATGAAAGGGGAAGTTGAGAACCATTGAAGCTTTTAAAGAGGGGTGTGATATAATCACCTCTTTGATTTATAAATCTTATTTGCTTGCAGTGTCATGAATAAATTGGAGAAGAGCAAAATTAGAATCAGAAGGATGAGGTAAGAGTTCCTAAAATAATCCAGATGAGGATCTGAATTAAGAAAGTAGAGAAGAATAAAGAACCAATTCAATAAATATGTAGGATATAAGTTGTCTTAGCTTGGGTTACCCCAAAGGGAATCTGAGACACAGACTTTGGTATGGGTTATCTTTTTGGCAGCAATTCTATGTATGTACACGTGTGGAGATGGGGAAAATGACAGAGGGGAGAAAGAAAGGTGCGTTTATAATTTACTTCTGCAGGCAACTGAGTCAGTCTTGCTGGGGAACGTCTCAGAAACCATGTGGAACATGCATGAGCATGTTATGAGCTTGGTCGAGGCCCTAAGAGTAAATATTACCACCTCAAAAGAGTATAGAATAAGAGAGAACTGAAGGTTGATATCTGGGGGAAAATAACACTTAAGGTTTCAATGAGCTAAGGAAGGAAACTAGTTAGGAGTGACCAGAGCAGGAGGAGAATCAGGAAATAAAGGTGTAACAGAATCCAAAGAAGGAAGAATATCAAGAACGGGAGGCAAGAATGGGAGCCACAAACTCACAGCAGACTTCATTTCAAGTAGCTTGACTAAAAGTAAGGGAGATGGGGCCACGTTAATAAAAATGGACTACTTTCTTTCTGGGCGATGGCGAACGATTAAGGGTTTGAGGTGAGTTTAAACTTATTATGAAGGCAACCTGCATATGGTTAAATGATGGTGAGAAAGAACCAGTAACAAGAGAAAAACTTATGTCACAGGAGAGGGAATAGAGTCCTGAACAGGTAGAGAGAGTGGAGTGGATCCAGAACAGGTTTGTCTTTAAAATGAGGAAGGGCCACCATTTCTTAGGCAGGGCTCAGGATGACCCAGTACCAACAGGTTTGCAAGTGTGTAGATATTTTGGAATTGGGTACACATTCACAACCTGACTTTCACCTTCATAGCTTTAAGAGGCAGAGTCTTTTTTTTTTTTTCTTTTGAATCTGGGGTTTGTTTGATAAATAGTATGCAGCAGAAATGACACTAAAAATTCTGTGTTTAAGCCTTATAAGGTCTTGCAGATTACATTTTACCTTTTTCTGGAAATGTGAGACCACCATGCTATAAAGAAGCCCACTCTAGGCTAATAGAGAATACCAGGTCATGTGGAGGAGAATGGATGCTTTAGTTGACAGCACAAACTACCAGTCATGAGTTAAGCCATCATGGACCCTCCAGTCCTAGTTAAGATACCAGATGACTATAATCATATGAGCCCAGGCAGCAGGAGAATACTGATTCAATCCTCAAAATCTTGAGAAAGTATAAAGCATTGTTGCTTTAAGCCACTAAGTGTTGTGTGATTGGTATGCAGCAACAGTTAACTGAAACAGGAAGGAAGGATAAAGTTTAGATCTATTGATAGTTTCTCTCTTTCACTCTCTCTCTTTTTCCTCTTTGGAAAATAGTAGTTGTAGTCATCTAGTGAGATTTAGGAGAGGGGTACTAGGGTGATGGGCTTGTAGAGCATGATGAAGATTTAAACTGACAAGTCATACATAGGCCAGTCAGCCCCTGTGGCCAAGATGAGGCAGGTTACAGCTGGTCAGGGATGTTTTGGAAGGTGTTTCTATAGAGAATGGGAGATAGCTTCCAAAGTCCTTCCAACTCTAAGATTCCATCATCTGAGCAGAACAAAGGGAAGTGTGTACAGGAGAACTGAGTGGCTGTCAAACATGTTCCACTGATGGGAAAATCTAGTATAATCGAAGAAAAGTGAGTCCTGAACAGCATGCTAATAGTAAAGCTATTGCGAATTATAAGGCAGGAGGAAAGGGAGATTGTGAATAGCCCAGGAAAAAGTGTGGAGACAGGAGAATGAAGATTGAAAATGAAAGATAACAAGGATATATGGGTGGCTAGAACACAGGAAAAAAGCCTCCATATACTAGAGCAGGGAGGTTGAGATTGTCAAGCAGTTGACTTTGAAGAAAAGGGTCTGGAGTTTATTTGATCTCCAGGGCAATTGAAAGCACCTAAATTATGGTGATAACTGGAAACTGACCTGACATAGCAACCTGAACCATGGCCTATTGCATATTCTAGAACAAATAAAGACTGAGGTGTGGGAGCTCGGAAGGTGGTAGATTATAGTAGTCTAGGATTGAGTTAAAAAGTCTGAGAGTTGGGACCAATGGATCAGCAGGGCACAGGCTGCTAATTTTGTGTATTTTCCTGGGAGCTGACTGTTGGCTTTGACAACAAGCCTGTGGCTTTCTGTAACAAGCTTGAAAGTACATATATCTTACCACTTTAATGTTAAGTAAGCCTCACTTTTCCCAAGCTGCATAAAAATAATATCATAGAAAAATATCAGCATTGGGTTTATGGAATTTCAGGAATCTCCAGCATTCTCCATCCCATTTTCTTGCTCTGATTTTTTCTCACAGCACTGATCATTTTCTGACACATGAGATAATCTACCTGTTGATTCAGTTTATTATTTATTTTTTATTCCCTTCTTTTGTAGAATAAAAGCTCCACAGTTGCAGGGATTTCTTAGGTTTTGTTCACTCATATATTTTTAGTGCTATAATGGTTCCAGGTACAATACAGGCATTCAATAAATATCTTTTGAATTAATAAATTAATGACCATATCTAAGAATCTGAATAAAGAAGATTGGGAATTTTAGACTTATGCATCCAGTGAAGAGGTCTAAATTGTGAAATCTTTTTTCCTTTTTATGGGCTGGATATTTTGCTTAAGCAGAATGCCATACATAATTTTGGGTGACACAGGAGGTATGTTCCCAAGTCAAGGTTCTAGAGAATCCTTGTTGTTAGAGGTAGAGAACTGATTGAAAAGTCAGGAAGCTGGTGTTCTATGTCATGGCCCTGTGACATACTTGCTATATTAAACCCTTGGCATTTTATTCTCTGAGTCCACTTCCTGTCTAGAGACTGAAGATAATAACAATTACATCCTCTCAGTGTGAAGGCCCAAGATACATTGTTTCATGAACTATGGGTGCTGTTATTTTAAAATTTAATACAAATTAGCTTTAACTTATTACATTTTATTTCTATTAGATTTTGCTTTTTATATGGCTTTTTTTTTTACAATAATTTGTCTACAGATTAAGAAGATTAAAGAATGTTTTTGATATCATTAATGATCTCTAGAGAAATACCTGATGAACTCAAGAATCTTCAAAGTGAAAGAAACATTTTTTCTTCATGAAAAGCTCCAATTATAATAAAATTTAGTCAAGTGAGAAATGTTTGCTATTTATGATAGCCATTCTTGTTATTATGATCATTATAATATTTATTTGAAGAGTGGCCAGTCTCTGATGCCTTTGTTTCATATTTATGGTTTTTCCATCTGTAAGAGTTTCCTGGGGAGGGTTGTCTCATATTTACATTATTTCATTAACACCCTTTTCACCTAACTCTTTCTTAATGTCTATTACATAAACCAAACCAAAGTCACTCTCAGAGTGCCAAGCAATCTCTGCCGGCCAATTCTTTTTTTAAAAAATAAGTGGAGCAAGTGTTTGGTCATTTTAGAAAATAAAACTCACACAATGACCCCATTAGCTGCAGTGCTTTGGTCATGAAAGGTAAAGGGGTGGAAAAGAAGTGAGCCAAAGAAATGACAAGTTGGGCCAAGAGGAAATTTCAACTTCAAAGGCACTATAAGCAATGTAAAATAAACATTATATTAAGATCTGTAAGAGAAAATTTTATAGAACCTTTAACAAGTCTCCCCTCCCCCCCTCCTCCAGCTTGAATAGGTTTTATTTAAAACACACACATATTGGAAACAGTTATTTATCATGTGAATCCCTTGGCACCCTTCCTGGCATAAGGCAGGGTCCTTTAGGGAAAGTCATGAGGTCAACATATTTTGACATACATTGGATCAAGGATTGGTTAGGGAGGGTCTACATCCTGCAAATTTGTTTCAAGAAGACAGGCCCACTGAAGTCACTGAAGCTCCTAAGAGAAGATGCTTGAACATCAATTGAAAGGATCTGCACACATGCTGGAAAGAATGAAGCAAAGGAACAGAGTAGAAAGCCCCACATCAACATCTCACGTTTTCCTGTTTACTGGAGACGTTGCCACACTGGTGATTAGTACCAAATCTGGAAGGCTTGTGCAGTATGAGCATGCTTTAAGTTTCTTCTCTTCAAAGCAAAACTATTAAGCCAATTATGTTCTTTCTGAATTCTTCTGAACCACACTGCAATTATTTGGATGCTCCAACTCATGCTGCCCATAATGAACAATGGCTGATCTTAACCAGAGGTATAATGTGTTCTGCTACTGAGAAAATGTGGTTTCTGAGCCAAAAATACAAAATAAATTATACTTCACAGTAAACGTCTGAAAGGGAAAGGGGACATAAAACTACCATTTCTGTTAACTTTCAATTCTTTCAAAAGAATTAAAGCAATATTTGTCAAGTCTACAGACTGTACTCATAATGAGCCATCAAGTGCTCCTTCTTTAAACATACCACAGCCACAATGTAAGATGGGTCAGGATGATTTTTTTTTTAAAAAAATATGAGACAAATGAACTTCCAAACCATAAACATAAATGTGATTTATGAAGGTGCCCATCCCTGGAAAAAATCAGATAACAAAATCCATGTTCTACAAAGTATGTCAGTTATTCCATAGTGCATTTCTCAAAGTAAGTCTGCATTCTGTCTGGTTTTATAAACACTTACAGAATATCCAAACATGTTTCTACAATTTATTTTGCATTACCAATGCCCGGATCTCTTTACAACAATATGCTGCCACTATGCCATCCTTAAAGGTTTGGAAATTTAGGTATTTGTAGTTTGCTTATTTTTAATTCAGTTGGTCACATCTTTTTGGTTGCTTTATTTTTCTCAACTTTTCCACAAAATCTTTGTAAATATGGAACGTCATAATGGAGTTAAGGTGTCTGACATACATCTACATTCAAATGCTCATGAACTTGCACACACATATTAATCTGTAAAGTCTGATACTTACCTCAAAGATAGTTATTATGAACATTTACTTTTTAATATAGTTCTTTTTTTTTTTTAAAGGCCTGAGACTGGGAGTAGAGAGAATTGAGATCTATTTTCACCTCTGGCCCTGGTAGTTGCATCTCTCTAGGAATGTCACCCTTAACTTCACTTTTTATGTAGCTGTTTTTTCATTGATGGTAACAGGTTGTTAAACTAGATTCAGTTGTTCAACCAACAAATAAACACTGGGTGCATTTTATGTTTAAGGCCCCACTCTAGATGTGGGGCACTGCACAGGGTTGTGAGTGGGCACCAAAACCAGTCCTTGCTCTCTAGGCATTTCCCCTAACATATTAACTTCTCCCTTTCACCTATATTCACTTTGAGGTTTCCAACTACTTAGACATCACCTTGAACTCAATTTCCTGATGAAATTGATTTTCCTTTCCTGTGTCTATGCTTCCATTGATGACTACCCACTTCCCAGTGATCCAGTGCACAAATTTTGGAATACGGCTGACCCTTCCTACCCCTTCATTTGCCCTTTCCAAACTTCCAACAAGACTTAATGAATCATGTAAATTTACCTCAGATACACCATTCTCTTATTCAAGATGCCCCGAATCTAGCCTGGGGCCTCATCCCTTAAGCACTAGATTGCTGTTCTTGCTTGCCTATAGATTTCCTGGTTTTTAGGCACTTCTTTCTCCAATCCAATCTATATGTAATTTTCCAAACTAAGTGTCATAAAACAACATACAATGGCTTCTCGATGCCTTCTTCTTAGGTCCAAGCTCCTTTGTTTGGCTTTTAAGGTCTGCTACCCTTCTCCTTCTACCATCCCAATATCAGACCTATTTACTTACCAACACACTCACTGATTCTCAAGTCTATGCCCTTGTTCATGTGGCTTCTCAGCTTGGAGTCACATTTCTTCTTCTGTTATTAAAAGGTCAGTCATCTTTCAAGACTCAGCTCAGGATCAAGAATCACCTCCTTCTTTTTTGAACTCTCATTGAATTTATAGTCTATTCCACGCTGTTTGACGCTATTCTTTATTCCTAATTATTTCATATATGTCCTCTACAAGATTATAACCTTTAATATTTGTCATATCTTTCACAGAATCTAGCATATGCCAGACATATAGAATGTATTACATAAATACTTTTATGGTGTGGCTAAAACAAACAAACTAACAAATAATAAAACAAAAAAAACTTTAACCCACCAACAAACATCTGTAGAGACAGCTAAGCTAGATTTCATGGGTGAAGCAAGATATAAAAGGCCTGGTCTCTGGTCTCAAAAAGGTTAGTCTTAGAATTAACATTACCTCACATCTATATATAGAATTCTGACTGGTCTGCCTAAAATTTAATTCAGTATAGATGCATTCAGACCATTAGCAACATCTTCTCTGAAACCCTATTCTTATTACCCAATCTAAGTACTCTTTTGTTTCTTTCCTAATGTTGGACTGTCTTTCTTTTTCTCATCTGCACATTCACCTTCTACAAAGATGGGATGACTTTGGGAAGAGAACTTATCATGACATCAAGGCCTCATTCAGGTCTGATTTCTCAGTGTCCCATTCTTTGCCTTCTGGTGCCTTGAAAGAGAGGGACCAGAGAATTTGAAGGGTGGAGATCTCACAATAGGATGGCTCTTATAAGAAGAGACAAAAATGAAGAGATCAAAGGAGTGCACTAAGGCTCCTAAGAAAAAATAGGAATCTTTTTTTTTTACTTTGTTAAGGTCAATTCAGGTAATTAAGGATTTCTGACATCATACTACTCTAAAATCAGAGAAATGGGACTGGATGGGAAAGGAAAATTACATGTTTTCCTCATATCAGAAAATGAAAATGAGAATTTTATAAAATATTTTAATGATATTTGACTGTTCTTTGAAAAGGCACTTCATTTTAAGTAGGTGGTTTGTCTTTAAAGCTTGCTATTTACTACATTTCTCTTTAAAATTTATGTAACTATTAGTAATTTTTTATGTGTTTATATAAAAGTCAAGCCTTTTAAGAAAAACATGCACTGCCTTTTTTAGCTTATGCATGACCAGTTAGTCCACTCACCATTATTCTCCTAAAGGAAGAGCTCCCTGAACTGCAAGTATAATTCCTAAAAGAATAAAACTGGTGTCTAGAGGGGTGACTTTACTCATTTAATCTTAAAAGCTGTGGGTGGATTAGCGTGGGCAGTGGAGATACGGAGCATAGAATAGAAGAAGAGAGGATTTAAAAACTCATAATCTCTTATTAGATTTCTCATCTGAGATATTTGTAAGGAGAGTAAAAAAGGGAAGCACCCCCCCCAAAAGAAATTCTAGTTTACACCTAGCATACAACATGTGTACTTAGAAAATGTGAGAACTCAAATGGTTACTTTTGATAGATTTTAGGGGATTATTATCAAATTAACCAAGTCTAAAAGGTAAAGCAAAATACAGAAAACCCACATCCCTTCATCTGCGAAATAATTACAGTGAACTGATAAGTCACTGTTATCCAATAAAAAGAGATATTCCAATAAGAAGACATATAAATCTCTTTTTATTATTGTTGTTACTTAAAAAATAGGCTTATGTTATTAAACTGAAGCAAAGTTCAAATAATTCCTGTACATTTTCTACAATATCCAATTTAAAAAATCACTGTTACTAAAAATTATATTAAATATAAAGCAAATGAGCTCTAATATTCATTTTGTGTAATTTTCAACAAGTTAAATATGCTAAAAATCATATTTAAAATTAACTTAACCAATATGAGTATTAAAGGGTTTAAAAGTATTTGCAGATATTTCAACAAGTTCATGGGAAGATATGTATTATCTTTTTTCCATGTATTCCATTTTTCCATGAACTTTTTGAAGTATTCTCATATAAAAGAAATCCAATAAGGTTTATTATAAACATTAGACCACACTTAGTAGCTCAGTAAGGCACCAAAAATACAAGCCCCAAATTATGGAAGCGATATTAACCCTTTCAAATCACCACGCATCTGCCTCCCAATCCTTCCTACTGAATTTCAGCCAAGAGTATTTAAGCTACTCTGAAATGAGAACAATTAAAGAACTCTTGCCAATATAACTTACTTACTGAACAATGACTGTTTTGGATAAGGACCTTCCCTGAGGTCAATTCAGGCTTCAACAGAAATCACTGACCACTTCGTCTAATACTGCCAAGAGATTTTTCTTTTTTTATTTCAAGTCAGTTTCCATTACCAAATGATGAGACGTCATTTTCTGCCATAAATGATTCACTCTGTTGAAGTTTCATTCATAAAATAGACCATAACCAAATACTATTTTCCATTATCTTGTAAAATAATTAAACAACAGCAACAAAACCCACCAGCTTACCATTTTCCTTCTTCATTTTCATATTGTTGAACAGTATATCCAAACATGTCTTCCACCGGGCCGCTGAAAGTCATTGAATTTTTCACATCGACATTGAATGATATGCAGATGTCTAGAACAACTTGAAGAGGGAAAACAAAGTCCAGTTAACAAAGTTAACTAAGATTCCATCATGTTTTGAATTGGCATTCTTGAGGTTACCATTAGAAGCAGTATTCTTATTAAAAAAGAGCAATGAAGCTCAAAGAATGAGAGCTGCAAGAAAGATCCCTGATATGAACTGTATACTGACAGAAAATCAACACAATGGCTTTAAAGAATACAAGTATTAACATTCAAACAAAATTTCATAGCAATGTAGTATCTGTACCACTCGCAGAGCTAAAGATTTCAGAATGTGCAGGAAAGAGCTAGCAGAAATTCATAGTTATACATGACTAATGTAGTTGCAGATAGTTTTCCAGTAATGAGCCTGCAAACCATGCCACCAATGAAATATGAACAGCTTCATTTTCCCATTTTAAACACAGAGGATGCAAGTAATGCCATTGAAAACCTCATGAAAAGAAGCTTTCTCCTGGCTGCTTCCAAAGAGAAAGGTAAGCTGATTGTCCTCATCCAGAGATGGCTTCCTACGCAGGCCTCAGATTTGCTCTGCTTCCCTTCCTTAGTCAAGCAGTGGGTAGAATCTTATGCGAATACACTGACGCCCCCTTGTAATGAATTTTGTTGGTGATGGTAACTTCACTGATTACTGTCAAGATTAAATCAGATGATATATCTAAAGGGTTTACTCAATCCCTGGCACATACAACATATTCAGTGAGCATTAATTTTCAAGTTTCCTTATAGTTCAGGTAGTGGAAACTCTTAATAAATGAAACTGTCTCCTATAGGGGCTGTGGAATCATGAATGGTGCCAAATTCCTTCTTTGTACTGGTTTTTAAAGTATACTTGTGAAATTCCAAGATATTCCCCTCCTAGATGCAACTAAATTCTTCTCAAAGAGCATCGCCGTATAAAATCACAGAGTATAATAAAGTAAATTTGGAGGTGGTTAAATTCAGTCTTCTTTGATAAAAGCATGATATACCCACACAGATCCTGAAAAATTCTCTTTTCTAGTCTACAGATTCTGAGAGGATTTAATCACTCCAGTTTCCTAACCATTACTCACTACAAACTTTTCCATAAACATAGTATAAATCCAGACTACTCTAATTCATAATCTTCGAGTTTTGCTAACAACATTAAGTGCTTTCTTTGATGCATAGGATTGTAATTTAATTTAGAGAGACTTTATTCATCAAGGAAACAAACAATGAAAGATACTTGTTTATAAACTCTTCCTTGATCACCCCTACCTTGAAGAAATCTTTCCAACTATTGAACCCTCCTCTTTTAATTTTTAAGAAATCTCTCATGGAGATAATTATTAAATTCTGTCTACATTGTAATTATCTATGTGAGATTATTTTCCTAGGTTGGAAAATTCATAAAAGCAGGGTGTTGGGAAAATAGAATAGTTTAATCAGGCCCCCTTGCCTTAGGTTTGGTCAGGGGTGGTGCGGCACATTCTTTGTAAATAAGTTGCGTGTGGGTGGAGTTAGCCTGCCTGCACCAGTTGGCTGGCATTGACTGCCTTGGGCATCCACCCCGTGTAGCTATGCTCTTCAACCAAGGCTCCAAGGACCTTTCTTCTGGTTATGTAGCTTGTAGACCTGTGTGTGAAGGGTTTGTGACCCATGATGGGTTTGAGGGGTCTGGGAGCTCCAGGACCCAGCCCTAGCTCAACACAGGACTTTCTTACTCATCTCTTTTATCCCTTATCAAAATCTAGCACGTATTAAAATAACATTAAAAATAACATATTGGTAGACTGAAAGATAACAGGTTTAAGGGGACAGTGTGACAGCCATAGTTAGAGAGAACTGGCAACTATAGCATCTTAATTAAGGAAGATTTTACAGAGATTGAAATTTTCAAGTTAGATTGTGAAGGGGAGGGAGAGATGAGATTTGGCAGTGAGAGCAAAGTATGTACCCAGGATTTAAGAGGGTCTCAGCAAGTAATAAGACACAGGACAGGACAAATATGGTTGTAAGATCATGAAGTGATTTGCCTGGCCGGGGTGAGGGAAGCAGAAAAAGAGTGGATGGAGAGCACAGGTCCTTTTATGTACACTTCCTGTCCATTCTTCAAGGGTGATGAAGAACAGCTGGTTACCATCTTCTGCAAAATAGTCTTTCATATATTTGAAGACAGTTTTAAACAGTGCTCCTCTGTACTCCAAACTAAATAGTGCATGCTCCTACCCTTTTCTCACAGGTTTTATTTATTGTTTTGAACAATTCCAACAGACTATTTTTGATATGAGAAATGCAAAAAATAGTACTTATACAGAAGTGTTTCTCAACTTTGGCACTACTGACATTTTGGGTCCGAAAATTCGTTGTTATGAGGGGGCTATCCTGTGTGTTGCAGGGTGTTTAGCAGCATCTCTGGCTCCTACCCACATGATGCCAGTAGCACTCCATGAGTTGTGAAGATCAAAAGCATCTCTAGACACTTCCAAATTCCCCTGGGACCAAAATTGCCCCCAATTGAAAACTGTTGTTTGACAGATAAAGACCAGAGCACCACCACTAATTATGTTATTGAAGAACGTCACTGAAAATCAACTATGGCCCATAGAGTTGGCAGCATTTGCGTCATCCAGTAGCTTGTGAGGAATGCAGGATCTCAGGACCTACTCAGACTTCCTGAGTCAGTATCTACACCAACAAGATCCCCAGAGAAGTCGTATTCATGTTAAGGTTTGAGAAGCACAGATCTGTAACATGGTACTTCTTTTTCATAATGTTGATGCAGGTAATGAAGTTTACCTAAATAAAAAGTACTCACCATGCTTTAGACAAAAGGTGAAAGGCATTCTCTTTAATCAAGGTCAATTTCACCCCCACTTGAAGGATTTTCCCAGCATGTCATCATCTTTAGTACTTGCTGTCTCAAGGGCCATTCATGGTACCCCCTCAACACAAGAGCAAGAGCTTTTGGTTTCCTTATTGGGCCTGTTTATTTACTCTGCATGTTGTGTGGAATGTCCGGGGTGTGTGCTGCCCTTTTTTTTCATTTCCTATCCTCAGAATTCTACAGGCAACTTGCCCCCAAGTGATTGTAAATCACTTTCATGTTTTCTGAGGCACCAAGGAGCCTGAAGCACAGGAGATAACATAAAAAAAATAGTTTACTTCTCATTCTTTTGATTTAAAGGAGTGAGTAAACAGTAAAAGCAGCTTCTCATAACTTTTAGTTCAATGTTCATTTTGTTATAAGAAGTTATCTTGGAACTTTATGTACCAGAAGTAAAGCAAAATGATACTTATTCTCAATCAAAGCAAAAAAAAAAAAAAAAAAAGTGAACAGACTGATGTGGCTTAAGGGGCAATATAGGGAAAATATTGAACATTGATGGAAATAAACATAGACAATAAATAGAAGTAAATTCGGATTTCCCATGTACCAGCAATAGAGAGATCTTTTCCTTAGTAATAATAAAAACTATTTTGTGTACTTATTGTGTGTTACTCCTCACAATTAAATACCATTATTATTCTCATTCTGAAGATGAGAAGAAGAAAGCTCAGGAAGGCAGAGAAAACCCAAAGTATTATCCAACATTCATATTGATTCAATTTTTTTATCTTAGCCCCTAAACTGTAAAGCACTAGTAAAAAAGTGACATGGGGACAGGTTTAGAGGAGAGTCCATGTAATTCCATCTCATGAGAGGCACATTTGGGGAGGAGGCTTTTCTTTTTTTTTTTTTTCTCTTTTTGTCTTTTTTCATGACCGGCAACGGATCGCAACCCTCAGTGTCGCGCCCGTACCGGACCGGGACCGGCAACGGGATCGCAACCCTCGGTGTTGCGCCCGCACCTTGCTCAGCCAGTGAGCGGCTGGTCTGTACATGGGATCCGAACCCTCGGCGGGAGCACCACCGCGCTCCCAAGCGGCGCACTGTAGCAGTGCGCCACCGGGCCGGCCAGGGAGGAGGCTTTTCTATACTTATGATGGGCTGGGAAGAATGTTGGGAAGGAGGGAGAAAGTCAGGTGAGCAGAGAAATCATGGCTACAGAGCTCCAGATCAAACTTCTTGAGGAACTTCAGCCAAAACATACACGTTTAGGTAGAAAAAAATAAAAAGGCTTCCTCCCTTTCAAATATAGTTATATATGCTCTATATCCAGTGGTTAAAAACTGAAAGGGATAATGAGATTACTGGTGTTGAAAGGTATCTCCTGTAAAAAAAATAATTTTGTGCAATTTCTTTACCGAAAAGATGAAATTTGATGTGAAAGACAACTCAATGAGAGAGAGGAAGACATAGTATTTTCTGTTTACACACGTTTTCATATAAATAATAGTATTGAGCTATTTAGTAATCTGTGGAGGTTAGTCAGGAAAACAGTAAGTACCCTCTCTTTGTGTATTGAGAAAGGGAAGTCCAGAGAGGTTGAGTGGTTTGTTTAAGGCTAAGCTGCATTATTGGCAGAGACAAGACATCGGTATTGATTGGTCTTCTGAGGTCAAATCACAGACTTTCTGTAACTACAGTGCTAATTGAGTTGGCCAGATTAATAAAAACAACAACTATAACCCAGATTGACACAATCCTTAATGGCCCATGAGAGCTCTTAATCATCTGGTAGCCTTGGCTATTCGAGAGTAGGACTGGCAGGGAAAGCTGAGTAAAGGTGGCAGAATTTGAGCATCTTCAGAGGGCATTGTCTCTAGATGAAAGAAGGTCTCCCTCCTTTCTACATCCTTGAGTTCCAGGAAGAGTCATTGCAGCCTATCTGATTGCTTACTTCTTAATGAAGAAAGTCTGTCTTTGATTGCGTGGTCCAGAAATCCTGATCTAGTAATATCCATACGGGAATATTAAATAGCTAATGGAATTCCAAATATTATAAATTTCAAGCCCAAGGCAAGAGGGTATTAAATAAATGGGAGACAAGGTAGACATATTAAAATGTATTTGATTTCTCTTGACAGCTTTCTACACATGTTTATCCAATCTATAAATAGGAGAAATCATGCAATTAGCATTGCTTTTATTATTTTAATATAAAGAGTAAAATGACAATGCAAGATTAAGAGGAGATAATAATAATTGTGTTTTTACAGTGAATTAATGTTTCTTAGAGCAAATTCATTGGTGGTATAGAAAGATGGTGATCTTATATGAACTAGGGCTTAACCTTAGTCCTTTCACCTGTATTATTTATCAAATCATTCATATGATTTGATATGAATCAACTGCTCCACAAGTAAAACCGAGTCTTTAATCTGGGTTGGATATATGCCAGGCCCTGGAGATACATAAAAACAAAAGACGATGCTTCTTCTCTTAAAGAGCTTGTAGCCTAGCTGTGAAAAAATATGGCAAGTGGTTTAACCTGTATGAGCCTCAGTTTTTCACATTTAAAATGAGCTTACAAATGCCTTTCACATATTGGTTGCCATTAGATATACTAAATATGCATGTAGCAATAGAGAATACTCAAACCCAGGATCTACGCCAATAACAAGTCAAGTCTTCTTTCATTCCATTGTGAATCTACTCCCCTCTAATCTACTTCCAGGATCGCAAATCTGCTTCAAGGACAGGGTGACCCTGCTGTGACTCTTTCTAGAATAATCAGTTCATACTAATTAGGTCACAGTACTGAACCATCTAAGAATCAGAGAGCACACCTAGGCAGTGTGATCTCAGTTGTGTAGAGCTACAGAGCCCCCTACATTCCCCAAATCTGAGCACTGGTATATCCTGGGAAGCTCTTGCCTCTTATTGTGCCAAAGCCTCCTGGTGGAAAGAGTTCATTCACCCTTGCTCAAATGGATATAAACTCCTAAAGTCACATATGCTCACTACAACTAATAATATGATACGTTAGGTATTTTCCATAAATCTAAATTTTTATTCTTTCTCCTTAAATTCAGATAAAAATAAATCCAATTTTGAGGCAATATAGGGTGTTGAGAGAAAAACATTTTAACAATAAGAGTTGAAAAAAGTTGGAAGCCCTTTTCCCTACTTTGAAACATATAATAAAACATCTTTATAATATCAGTTCTGTGGATCTGAAATCTTAATTAGTTATAGTTACTCTTAATTGGCTAAATGAGTTGGATCTCAATTTTGATGTACACAGTTAGTATAAAAGATAAAATGTGACAGAGAGTATAACTGAATTTGTGCGAAAATGCTATAGTACTATGTCATTCTAGTTGATTTGAAATCTGAGATGACTATTTTTATAGCATTGCAATCTTGAGAAGGAGAAGCCAAAGACCTCCAGTGGTAAAGACATGGGAAATAAAAATAGAATGAAAATAAGAGAAACCATAATAGAGCCTTGACCAAAGGGTATAAAATAAACCCAGCATTTGGAAATGAAATCATAATCTCAAATACAGGAAATCTATATTTGCTGGAAAAAATAATCTATCCAGCTCAGTTTCTCCTTCAAACAATCTGAACTTCTCTATAAAGTTACACAAGAAGAAAACTAGCTCAATAAATCTCACCATTCAAAGTTCTTTCATCAGAAATGATGTACTATGTCAGCAAGATATCCACCTCTATCAGCAAGTCCAGAAAAGCCAATTCAAATAAACACCTCAGTATTCAAGCATTTTCCAAGTTTCATCCTGGGAAGCTTCTTTTTAACTTCAGCTTGCTGGAGTGAGCATTTTTTTGACTTTTAGTGTATAAGTCCTATGGGCCTTCAGTTACTACAAATGGCATTTGAACTTCAAAGTAAGAGTGTGTGTTGGTAAAGGGCTGCAGAAAATGTTTACATTGTGTAATGATAAAACTAAACTAAACTAAAATAAAATACTGATTTACTTTGGTTAAAAAAAAAAGTGAGTGAATGTGTATGTGTGTAACCATACACGGCTGTTGGGAAGAAGGCAAGGAAGCATAATTCTTGGCATCTAATAGGTGTTTAATACAAGTTTGTTAAATGGAACAGGATGGAATAAACAGAAAAATGAAGATTTCTAGTACAAAGGTCATTCTGGCTGTAAGAACGTGTCCCCTTTAATAAGTGCTACCCGGAATACTAAACTCCAATGGAGTGTTTCCCAAACATCCTTTGTTAAAATCCCCCTAAAAAGTTTTCCCCGTAAGTTTGTTCTTCTATAGTGTTTATTTTCCTTTGTAGTGTCTACAGACATCTGCTCTTTTCCTGTATCCTCCCACCACAAATAATTGCTGGCTTTGCCAGCTCCTTTCAGACCGTCCCTACTCTTGATCTCTTCAATTGTTAAACAGTCTCAGAACCCAACCCCTCCACCCTGTCAGCATCTAGATCTGTGTTTTACAGGATAAAAAAGCTGCAGAACCTTGGGGGTCCCTGGATCCCACTGTGGGAAATACAACTCGTGTGTTTGTGCAAGCAACATGAACCGAGGACACTGTTCTCCAGCTGCCCTGGCATCCTGAGAGCTGAAATCACTGATTCCTGTGACCACACAGCATAGAGCACTGCATGTGGAAAGGCGTATTACACACTTCAAAACAAAGCAGGTTGGCATCCTATTCAAGTATTTATCCAGAAATATGAGACACGGAGTTTTTGGATTTCTAAGAATCTGAATAAAAGTTGTACCTTTGTTAATGGAATCTTTTCAATACATTTTGTTTATATATATATGACTTCATCTCAGTGGTATATATAAAACAGTAAAACATTGCCAGTCTTAAGGTGGTTTTGTTAGCATGCACAACAGGTACTTCGGAGGGTCAGGAAAGAAAAGAGGTAGTACACACTGTAAAATAAATGATTTTAAATTTACCCAGTAACTTTAACTGGCAATTTCAAATTCCAGGCACTAAGATAGTCCATTTTTGATTCTCCTATACCATTTAATGAGCTAATTTTTCTGGATGACTTGGATACGGGTTTTTTCATGTATATGTCTAAGTGTGGGTTAATGGGAGAAATGGTTACTACCTCAAATATTTTTGTTGCTTCACTGGGGACTGTGAGTTATACTACCTTTTTGTTTGTTTATATGTTTAATATGAAGAGTTGAAATTAAATTAAAAATCACTTCTTTCACCTTGTATACTATCTCTTTACTTCCCTGATCCATGGAACTGCCAGTCGTAAGATTATTTTTGTTAGTATGCACAACAGCTGATGTGCTGCTAGCTCAAATATCTCTATGAGAAGAAATTATATGTACATTAAGAAAATTCATTGGAAAGAATCCGTTAATAAAAGTACAACTTTTTGTTCAGGTTCTTTCTTCTAAGGCATCAATAGACAGACTGCATATGGTACCTGGGTAAGATTTGACTCTGAGATTGAAAAAATGACATCTCAAAAATGTGAAAAAAAGATTATCTAGTTACCTAATGTCCAAATAATATGAGAAGAGCCAAAAGCCATTATCTCTTTCTCTTATGGTACAATTTGGAATTTGGAGCTAAAATTAAGTGAAAACATACTTAGGTATAACAAAAAAATAAAGTAGAAATGAATGGAAAAGTATAACTATAACATTTTCAAATGTACATATTACCTCAAAGCATTTATTTTGATTGTTAAAATTTGAGGAGAAACAATTCAAAGCTTTTAAAAAAATGTGATCATTCATACTGCAATATGATATCACTTATAAAATATATCAGGTATTTCTTGCTTAGTGAAATTTCAACATGTAAAAAAGTAAATTAAATTAGGTTGTAATTATTTAGATTGGAAAATAATTACTGGCATTTTGGGTCAGTTACAACATTCTTTTAAAGAGGAAATCTGCCTCAGCTTTTAAAATGTTTTAATTTACATGCAATGTTTTAAAGACACAATCAGCACATAAAATGATGTCTACCTACATTTTATTTTGCCATGGACCCCATCGGGATGCTAGATTTAGTTTGCCTTGACTTCACACTTTTTATTTGCCACACTGCCCTTTTGATGGAATATGGTTATTTAAATACTTTCTGGTTTAACATACAAATGGTCAGTCATTAATATTAATAAATTAAGGGCCTCATGAAGCTAACTAACAAAATAAAATACTGTACAAACTCTGACAGTATACCCCAACCAAAAAAATCCCACAGAAACAGAAACAAAACCTGTAATAAAACAATGCTTATCCTAGAGTCACCTAGCAGCTTCAACTAGCAATTTCATATCCAGACACTAAAAGATGCTGTTATTAATTCTCCTATATCATTTAATAGGCTATTTTTTTCTGAATGTCTCAGTGCTGTCCCTTGTAATATACTGCCTCTTAAACTAGAATGACTCGGTACAATTTTTCTCCCTTCCTATCTATTATAGCTATTTTCCATTATATTATTCGCTTCCAAACAGCCTCTTCATTCAAAAGCTTTTTGGTTCCTCTGCTCAACATAAAACTTGTCCAGTTTATCAAGAGGAAGTAATGTAAGCCAAATGAATGTAATTCATTATTCACCTGAAAACATTTGAAAAATAAATCAGAAGGTATTTTATTAAAGAACATTGAGTTTGTTTATAAGAGAAGAAAAAAGTCTCAGTAGCCTGGAATGTCGAAATATTTCAGAAGGCAAGGGTCAGTAGAATGCTTGTTTTCTTTTCAGAGGAAAGAGATAACTTTCTGATACTTTCTTTTCTGTTTTGAGATAGCTATAAACTTTGTTTTCTTAGCTATAATTGTTGTTGCTAAGACCACGATCTTTTAGCACTTAGAACATGAGTTGAGCAGTAACATCCTTGGATCCAAACCCTATTCCTATCTGGTAGCATCATCTTTTACATTCTTTCCATTAGTCTACCAGAGTATGTTGAAACTGAAATAAATACTGATGTCACAGTCAATATCCCCAAGAATTGGCAGCCAATATTTACCTTAAATGGAAGCATTCTGGTTCTTAGAATTACAACACTAGTGAGTAAGTACTAGTTATATACAAGGATCTTAACATTCAGGGTAGAGGTTACCTTTGGACTAGGAGAAGGGAAAGGAAGAGAATAGGGTCCAAAAGGAGATAAAAATGTGGCATTAACCCTTTATATTTTTAGAAGAGAATGCTTCCTTCCCCCTCCAGATGTCTCCTTCTATGTGGAGAGGCTTCACTATCTGTAATACTTCCAGTCTATTTCCAAAGCAGCCCTCCTTTCACACTTCACTGATTGATGAGTCTGGAAGGAGAAACTGTATGAGTATCCCAGTTTTACATATTTTTTCTTAGAAGTGAGGCTGCGTGCAGTAAGAAAATGCTTTGTTTTGGGCCTCCAGAGTCAGGCTCTTAACTGGTGCTGGAGGGTAAGTCAGCCCTCTGATTGAACACTGGGGTTTGGTAGTAGGAATTTCACTTATCAGATGTGCTCCATTCTGTTTCTTTGGCATTTCCCAATTGGTTCTGATTGCAAGTGACGAAGAGATTTGTTCATTGTCAGGCCCTCTCAAAAATTCTAATAAGGTTTATTTCTTATGGAAAACAAATATGGGAAAATGTTTAGATTTCACAAAGCTGGGTAGGAGGCACATTGGTGTTTGTTATGTTATTCCTCATAATTTTCTTGTTTGCTTGAAGTATTTGATGATACAAATGCTTTTAAATTTTCTTTGTATAATTATCATTACATGTTTTAAGATGTGGTGACATGATACTTCTCTAATACTTTTTAATTTCATTAACATTTCCCATTTTTATAACTATTTTAACAATGAAATTTGAACAAACACAATATCATTCTTGTTTCTTAGAGATTCAAGGAGGCATACACATAGAAGTACTTGAATGGATGATCTTTCTTATCTTTACCCATTTCCTATTCTCTACAATCTCAATACTTTCAGCCACATTGAGAGTTAGAGATGAAGGCAGCAGAAGAAGATATAGAGGCATGATTACGACAAGGGGGAGATATGATAACTTCAGTGGGTGGCAGAGTGAACAGACTGGTAGAAATGCAGCCACGAGAGGTTTGTTGTGGGAGCTGTCCTCTTAAGTACACTTCTGGTGTACATCACTAGGGGTCAACTTACAAGGGCAAAATAAGCCAAAGATTTTTGCAGTGAAATTGGCACTAATGATTAGCTAAAGTTCACTGTGTGGTAAAACAAATGTATTGGTTCAAAAAGATACTGAATGCTAGAATTTTCACTAGTAGTTCCTCTTCCCATAATTTTGTCAGTACTTGTGCACAGTCTAGTTTCTTATTTCAATCCTAGTTCTCTGCTATTCAGTCTGGATGGACCATTGCCTTTTCAGAGATGTGCAGACAATCCTGTCCATGGAACTGAGAGTTACATGTGCTGCTTGCAGAATTCCTAATTCCTCACTCTGGGAGAAGTTTAACTGAGAAATAGTGAAGTAAGTCAAAAAACACTGAATTTTCACTGGCCATTTCTGTTTCACCAATACTAAGCACTCAGAGAATATGCAAAAGAAATAAGTCATCACCCAATTTTAAATTGCCCAGCATCATATAGAGGAATTTAATATCTACTTCTGAGAATATAAAGAAAATATAAATGTAAAGATGGAAGGAAGAAATGCCAAGGAGTTTCTACAATTATTAGCAAGGTTCATCAGGATAGCAAGATTAATGCAGATAAACAAGACTGTGTATTGGACAATTTTCCTCAATAACTGCAATTTTAGAAAGCTTTCTGGGCTGGCCTGTGTCTCACTCGGGAGAGCGTGGTGCTGATAACACCAAGGCCAAGGGTTCAGAGCCCATATAGGGATGACCGGTTAGCTCACTGGCTGAGCATGGTGCTGACAACACCAAGTCAGGGGTTAAGATCCCCTTGCCTGTCATCTTTTTTTTTTTTTTTTTTTTTTTTTTTTTTTTTTTTTTTTTTTTTTTTTTTTTTTTTTTTTTTTTTTTTTTTTTTTTTTTTTTTTTTTTTTTTTTTTTTTTTTTTTTTTTTTTTTTTTTTTTTTTTTTTTTTTTTTTTTTTTTTTAAAAAGAAAGCTTTCTGATCTCAATCATTTCTCACTAATTCAAGTACTCTTGAAAACTCTCTGTTTTTAAGTCATTATTTGGTTTAATGGGGCAAAAATTAGCACAACTGAATCAATAACAAAAACCGCACTTTGTGACATCAATGGAATCTAATATTATATTTCCTTAGAAGGGTTTATTGTATTAAAACACACAGACACACACACACAGAGCTATCTACAAATTCATCAATTTATTCCCTTCTGTTGTCAGAGTTTATTTTAAGAAAAACATGTATCTTGTTATAAGACTGTCTTATTTTTGGATGTTTCTCCAGAGTGCAATAAATGCTGACCCATTCCCTAAATAGCATTTTAGACCCATTAAAATGAGCGTTCCATGTTTCCAATCTCATAACCAGTCCTGGCTAAGAATGTCAAACTATGGCCATACTTTCGTATTTTTAGTTTCCTGAAGCATCTTGTATTCTCGTCTGAATTTCTACTAAAGTTTTTCTTCTTCCTGAAATTCTGTTCTTTGCTTCTTAGCCTGGTGAGCTGTCATCCATCTTTCAAAAGCTATCTCAAGGTAACCCTCCCCAGCTCCCGCCATTGATAATCATTCTCCTTCTATGTTTCCATAGAAATTTTACACATTTATCTCACAGGATGTATCATTTTATGTTATGGGCAACTAGTTTACGTTTACTATTCTCCTGTTGGACTGTATATTATCTAAAGTTAGGAACTAATGTTCTCATCCTCAACACCTAGCACAATTTCCAGATATGATAAAAATGGCTTTTTAACTCTTAAAATTAATTTTTTCCTTTTAATTAGTAATAAAACTTTTACTTGAGGCAACAATGCACATGGCTAGAAGACAACTTATAGATACCAGGAATCTTCAAAAAGTTCATGAAAATGCATATTATGAAAAAGCTATTCATAAATTACAAATATTTTTTGAGCCAAAATAAATTCTTACTAACTTATTATAACATGTCTGAACAGGATCTAGTTTGAGGGACTAAGAAAGATAAGAGATCAGTTTGAAAAAAGTCCCTATCAGAACAACACGAATTCTGCTAAAATTGAAGCAGAAACAAACATCAAATTTATGTGAAGCTTGAGTGGAAGAATGGTGAAATCCTTGATGCTTTACGAAAACTTTATGGGGACAACGACCCAAATAAATTAGTGGTTTACAAAAAGATAACTCATTTTAAGAAGGGATGAGACAATGTTGACAATGAAGCCCCCAGAAGCAGACCATCCACATCAGTTTGTGAGGAAAAAAATGCATCTCATTTGTGCCCTCATTAAAGAGGACTGGCGATTAATAGCAGAAGCTATAGCCAACACCACAGACATCTCAGTTGGTTCAGCTTACACAATCTGACTTAAAAATTACAGTTGAGCAAGGTTTTTGGTTGATGGGTGCCAAAAATATTGTGCCTGGGTCAACTGCAGACTAGAGCAGAGCTTTCAATGGAAATTTTAAACAAGTGGGATCAAGAGCCTTCAGTATTTCTTTGAAGAATTGAAACGAGATGAGATGAAACATGGCTGTGCCAGTACAGTCCTGGAGACAAAGCACAATCAAAGCAGTGTCTACCAAGAGGTGGAAGGGGTCCAGTCAAAGCAAACGTAGACCAGTCAAGAGCAAAGGTCACCGCAGCAGTTTTTTGGGATGCTCAAGGCATTTTGCTTGTTGACTTTCTGGAGGGCAAAAGAACAATAAAATCTGCATATTGTGAGAGAAAAAACGCTCAGGGAATCTTCACCAAAGAGTTTTCTCCACCATGGCAATGCTCTTGCTCATTACTCTTATCAAACAAGGGCAATTTTTGCAAGAGTTTTGATGGAAAATCATTAGGCATCCACCTTTCAGTCATAATTTGGCTCCTTCAGACTTTTTTGTGTTTCCTAACCTTAAAAAAAAAAATCTTTAAAGGGCAGCCATTTTTCTTCGGTTAGTAATGTAAAAACGACTGCACTGACATGCATCCCTCAGTTCTTTAGGGATGAATTAAATGGCTGGTATCATTGCTTATATACACGTTTTGAACTTGATGAAGTTTGTATTAAGAAATAAAGTTTATATCTTATATTTCTATCTTTTAATTCCACTTTTCCATGAACTTTTTGAAGTCCCCTCATATGTGTAGCTCTGTGACTAAATACTGGCCAATGACAAGTAAGTAGAAATATTGTATGGGACATGCCAGAAGTTCTTTATGCAAAACTAATTCATTGAGAAGTTTGTCTGTTTTTCCCTTCCATTTTCTCTTTTATCCTATTCTACCCTTTCCTCTCTCCTTCCCTCAATTATGAACTCCTATATAACAGCTAGAGCTTGATTACAGGCTAAATCATGCCTCCTCCCTGTCTCCAATTCATATGTTGAAGCCCTAACACCCAAAATGACAGCATTTGGAGATTAGGCCTTTACAGAGGTAATTAACAATAATATCATAAGGGTAGGGACCTAATCCAATAGTACTAGTGTCCTTACAAAAAGAGAAGATATACTAGAGATTTCTTTTATTTTCTGCATGTGCACAGAGAAGAGACCATTTGAGGACACAGTGAGAAGCTGGTCATCTACAAACCAGGAAGAGGGGCCTCACCAGAAACCATCCTGAGGGCACCTTGATCTTGGACTTCTAGCTTTCAGAACAGTGAGATATAAATTTCTGTTGTTTCAGCTTCCCAATTTGTGGTATTCTGCTATGGCACCCCTGGCAGACCAAGACAAACTTCAACTGGAATGGAAGTTGTAGTGGATTGATGTCCCCCCAAACTCACTGAAGCTTGAATTGTGTTCCTCAAGTTTTACATATTAGAAACTTAGCTCCCACTGTGACTGTTAACAGGGTAGGAGATCCTATTATGGTAATTGATAGGTGGAGCCTTGAAGAGGTGATTGGATTGTAGGACCGTGCCTAGTGAATGGATTAAAAATGGTGGTCAGGGGCATGGTTCTGAGGGCTTTAAAAGAAAAGGACAGTCTACCTTTCTCTCTCTTGCTCTCTCTCTGCTTCCATCATCTTGCAATGTGAGACCCTTGGGTCACTGTCACCACCATCAGATGGACTTTGGACATCCCAGCCTCAGAAACTGTAAGCAATAAATCTCGTTTTCTTTATAAATAACCCAGCTCCAGATATTTTGTAATAAGCAACAGAAACAAACTAATACAGAAGTAATGTGCTCAATAGTGGAGAAAAAAGAAGCAGCAGCATGGAGTTATGATGACAAGAGACCCACCACATCAGCACTGAACTACCTTTATATGGACTTCTTTTATGTTACATGTTATTCTACAATGTTCTATATTGCTTGTTACTTTAAGTCATGTTTTTTTTTAGTTCCAGAGGAACTGAACCTTAATGTATTCACTGGTACATAATGAATGTTGTATTAGTCCATTTTTGTGTTGCTATAACAGAATACCTGAGACTGGGTAATTTACAAAGAACAGAGGTTTATTTGGCTTACTATTCTGGGACAGCTGCATCTGGCACAGGCCTCAGGCTGCTTTTACTCATGGCAGAAAAGTGGTAGGCAGCCGGCAGATACAAGAAGATCACATGGTGAGAGGAAGCAAGAGAGAGAGAGGAGGTGCCAGGGTCTTTTAAACAACCAGCTCTTGCGGGAACTAATAGAGCAAGAACTCACTCACCATCCCCCCAACCCCCACCCCCCCAGAGAGAGCATTAATCCATTCATGAGGGATCCACCCCCATGACTCAAACAGCTCCCAACACTGTCACACTGGGGATCAGATTTCCAGATGAGTTATGGGAGGACAACACTTCCAAACTCCAACAAATGTTCAAAAAAATTTTTGAATGTATGAATATATAATATGAATAGTATTCTTTTTGAAAAAGGTGTCTTATTGAGTCTAATATTATCTTAAGTAAGTCTGCAGTTCTATACTACCTTCCCCAGCCATTATTTTTCTTTTTTCTTTTTATGTCTTCAATGGTACAATTCAACTAAAGGTACTATATCTCCCTTCTAAATGGCAAAGTCACAGATTTAAGTTATATTTTAATTTAGATATACATCTCTCAGAACAACTTCAATTTACTTTAAAAAAAATATTACTCTTACATTGATGCTTGCAACAAAATAACCTTGCTCTAAACTATAACTTTATGATCACATAAAGAAAAAAAACCTCAATATCTACAAAAAATGGCCCAGGAAAATTAATATTAGTTGACATTATTCAATATCAACTATTTCAAAACTCTTAACTCTAGTAATAGCAAGGTAGTTAAATGATATGAAATAATTTAAGAGAAAGGTAAAATTTCTGGGATATGTGTGTTTAGTGGGAAACATTTTTCCAAAAAATATATTGCCATAATGCTTTATGGAGCCCATAATATATCACATAATGTTGTGAGACTTCTTTTTAAGACATGTAGAGTTATAGAAAGAGTGCACCTTACAAAAATGTATGGATAATTAAGTGGCATTAGACTTGGATGTACTCTTTTATGAAGCAATAGTCAAGTTCCTGAGGGTTCTATATAATAGCTCATCCTAATAAAAGGCCATTTTACCTTCTTTTCAAAGGTGACCCTTTCTGTCTATTGATACTTTACACAGATAACAAGCCAATTTCAAAGCTTATGATGGCTTCCCAAAAGGAACCAAAAAAGTTACAAAATAAATAAATAATAAATCAACCAAAACTAAGCTCTTTTGATAAACGCCAGAATAAAAAGGCTCTTCTCAATACCTAGAATATTTGTTAGTATTTAAATCCACTTCCTTGTTTCTAGTGATAGTGTTCATTTTCTATTCTAACATAGTATATGCAATATTTAGTTATATAATTCCTGCAAGAGAAAACCATTAGACCGACCATGGGTATAATAAACTATTGAGTTTAGGAGAACCTATGTAGAATTAATTATGACTCAATATTTTAGTGATAAAGCATAGAATCTTGTAGTTGAAAGGCATGAGACACCTCACCTATTATTTAATTTAGCCCATTTCAGAGAGGACAGCACTACCTTCTTTTGGCATCTATCCCATTTAACCAAGGATTTCAGAGGTGCTGCCATGTTTTTAAATAACTCTGTCATCCAGGCCACAGCTGATGGGTCCAGGAATGAACATTGGTTCTAAAATGAGCCATCTAGCTTCCCATCCTCCTGGCCACAGATGATTAATTCTAAGGGGACCAATCAGAGATCTCAGGTTGGCACTTTGGCTTAGGCTCCTGTCCTGGTGGAAAGATCCGTGGGACAGGAGGCTCAGAAACTGGGTGTGATTCCTGCCGTGAAGCAGGTTTATAGAGTGAGAGAGTGAAATCAAGATGTGGGAGGGACAGAGCCCTAATATACAGAAGGGAACTGAGGGATTATTGAGTTCAATATGTAGTCTCCGGATTGCTTTATTTCTGTGGCTGGGAGAAGGATTACAAGGAAGAATGAGGCAGTGTAGCTAAGAAATATACATGACTACGACTTGACTCAGTGTTTCCTTCTTACTTTTGCTCTCCAAAAATCTATTAAAAAGTTTAAAAGGATTGAGAGGTAGAGAGAAAACAGGGCCTGCTCTGTATGCAAACAAGAAGTATGTAAATAGATACATACATGACTATATTATGAATATGTTATATTCATTCAGCAGACAATAATAGAAGTTCATCATGTGCAAGAAAAAGAAGTTTTAAGGTATTAAAATATGAAATAAATATTGACCCTGCCCTCAAAGAATTTGTAGTCATCTGTGAGATGCAAGGCATAATCAAATAACTAACTTATAAGATTAGAAAAAAGAAAACAAAAAAATCTCAAGGGTCATGAGTGATTACTGTGATTGTGATTATTGCTATCATAATGCCAATTTTATGAATCCAAACAGTCCTAGGATTTTTTTTCTTTTTTCTTTTTTTCCTATTTAATCATTGAAAAGATGTGTGCTATCTAAAAGTAAATTGGGAATAGATATCTTGAGACTTAACTTGGGTAATGCTCTATGTGTTACGAAAAAGTGTGACCTCTTATAGTTGATTAGGAAGGTGATTAAATATGTAAAAACTCCTTGAAAGAACTCTACATTTCAAGTTGGAAACTGTTTTCATAATTTTGTGTCTGTGTTAGAAGCACCACCAGAAAGTTAAAATACAGCAGGATGAAAACATGACACAGAACGCACACTGATTTTCATCGCTAGGTCAGATTTAAAGTTGAAGTCTTCCATTACGCACATAAAAATAAGTGCAGGATCGTGGTGATGTCATCAAAGAATAATTGCAGCTTTGTGTCAGTTTGGTCTTACTAGGAGGGCAGAGCTGAGTGAGGCACCAGCTTGACCATCCACAAACTGACAGCCCTGTCCAGAGTTTAGAGTGGAAAGATACCAGGGTGTGTGGTTCTGCTGTATGTCAGCTATTTCAGAGCTAAACCTTATAGCATATTTTCCCTTCATTTCTTGAGTGCAACTATTATTCCATATTATGATCAAAGATCAGTAACACGATTTATGTTGACATTTTATAAAATACTTGGCCTTTTATTGCTTTAAAAGTATAAAAAGAGCTTTGTGAACATTTTCAAAAATTGGACTGCTTTAATTTTTAACCTTTTGCTGACGAGTAATGACTTTCTGGATGAACTCCAATCAACTTAAAAATAACTGTTACGTTATTTATTTTATCTTATTTTTTAAAAACCTGCCAAGTAAGGATTTCTTTTTTTAAGATCTACCCCCGATGAAATAATTAGTACTTATTCAAAACCCTCATACACTCCTACATGTTAAAGTTTCCAAAGTTTATCTTTGAAAATATGTTTTATAGTGGGGACAATTTGAGAATGGGAGAATCAAAGTCTTATCATCCTTATCATCTATTTCTTAACAGATAGCCCTATCCAAGAAGGAAAAGAAAGAAAGATTTTAAATAGAACTAGGGTCCAGAAGTGAGCTTCTTAGCTTTTAGTCTTCTGAATAAGGTCATTGTCCAAATTCTTGAATTCATGTATTCTCATATTTAAACTGATTTTCACAGGGCTACCCTACCAGCTTTTTTTATATTTTGGAACTCAAATAACTTAATACAGTATATTGAATCAAATGTCATTCTCAGGAAGAAAGAGTTACTTCATTTACTCATTTATTTAATTGAAGCATCAAATGAGACTGCAACAAGGTTTTTCATAAGCTACATGTTGTATTAAAATACAAAATAGTTCTGGGGCTAAGTGTTAGGTATAATATTCCTTTTACGACCTGACTCCTCAGTCAGTTGTAAAGAAGACAAAAGTTGGGGATCGCAATAGTCAAAATGCCCAAATCCCAAAATTATTTAGATTTAAGGACAAAGGCAAATAAAACGAGAGTGCACCATGGGTAACAGTGTGAACATACAAAAAAATACGGCTTCTGGACTTCTTTTCAGGTGGACTCACTGTTACCAGAGCTTCTGGCCATTTGGATAGAGCCCTGTGTATTTGGAAATATCAAGAAAGGTACTCTTCAGTATCTTAGAGGGTATTCTCTATATATGTGAATATGGAACTATTCTTATTAGCTTCTTTTCAAAAAATGAAAACAAACACATAAGTATCCTTCGAAAGCTTTATTTTAGAAGTTTCTTTTCAAAATAAGAATTAGTGAAGACATTTTTAAAAAACTGATTAAGATTTCTCCTTTTTAGGGGGATGAGCATTGTGTGAATTTCTTTCTTTCTTCCTAATCTACAGATATTTTGACTCAGGAACCCAGATTGTCACATTTTTCTAAAAACGTTTTCTATTTCCTTTCTTAAAACCATTTTCTTAAAAATCAAAGCATAACATATATTCAGTGTAGTGGGTCAAATTGTTTCCCCTCCCCGGCATATGAGTATGTCCAAGTCTTAATGCCTGGTATCTGTAAATGTGATCTTATTTGGAAATATGTCCTTTGCAGATGTAATTGAGATAAAGATTTCAAGATGAGATCATCCTGTTTTTGGGGTTGGCCCAAAATTCAGGAAAAGGGATGTCTGAGATACCAAAACACAGAAACACAGAGGAGAAGGCCATATGAAGATGGAAGTAGTAAATTTCTGTTGTTTTAAGTTACTACGTTTGTGGTAATTTGTCACAGCAGCGTTAGGAAACTAATATATTCAGAAAAGGAAACACATCCTCATCTCTGACAAATATACAGAAGGGCACAAATGATCATAAAGTGAACAAGATCCAAGGAAATACTGCCCAAGCCTAGAGAAAGAATATTTCTAGTACAACCGAAATTCTTGTGGGCCCATTTCCCTTTAAAATATGGAGCAACTCAACAACAAAGAGGCAAAGAACCTAATTAAAAATTGGGCAAAGAATTTTAATAGACATTTCCCTAAGTAAGTCACATAAATGGCCAATAAGTACATAAATATATGCTGAACATCGTTAATCATTAGGGAAAGGTAAATCAAAACCACAATGAGGTACAACTTCACACCCAGTAGGATGGCCATAATTTTAAAAAAAGTACAAAACAGAAAATATGCGGAGTAATTAGAACCCTTCATACATTGCTGGTGGGAATGTTAAATTATGGAGTCACTGTGGGAAACAGTTTGGCAGGTCCTCATAAAGTTAAACATAGATTTACCATATGACCAAACAATTTCACCCCAGGTATGTTACACCTAAGAACTGAAGACATATGTTCACAGAAAAACGTGTGCACAATGTACATAGCAGCAAATGTACACAACAGACAAAAATGGAAACAACCCAAATGTCCATTAACTGATATGTGGATAAACAAAATGTGGAGTATCCATCCAGTGAAATATTACTCAGCTATAAAAAGGAATGAAGTATTAATACGTGCTACAACATGAATGAACCTTAACTTACACTAAGTAAAGAAGCCAGACACACAAAAGGCCACATATTGTGTGATTCTATTTATATGGAATATCAAGAACTGGTATACTCACAGTAACAGAAGGTAAATTTGTTGTTACCAGGGACTGGGGGGAGGGAGAAATGGGAATGATTGGTTAATGGATATGAGATTTCCATTTGGGATAGTAAAAAGTTCTGTGACTCGTTAGTGGTACACAATATTGCAAAACATTGTACATGTACTTAATGTCACTGCATTGTAATTTTAAAATGATTAAAATAATAAATTTTATTGTATGTATATTTTATCACAATAAAAAATAAAAAGCAGCTTCATTGGCTACACTCATCAACAATACATTTTCTATTAAACTTTTTATTTTGAGATAATTGTAGATTCACATGCAGTTGTAACAAATAATGCATAGAGTTCTTTTGTATCATTTATCTAGTTTTTTTTTTTTTCCTTTTTGTCTTTTTTCGTGACCGGCCACGGATTGCAACCCTCAGTGTTGCCCCCGTACCGGACCGGGGACCGGCAACGGGATCGCAAGCCTCGGTGTTGCTCCCGCACCTCGCTCAGCCAGTGAGCGGCCGGTCTGTATGTGGGATCTGAACCCTCGGCGGGAGCGCCACCGCACTTCCCAAGCGGCGCACTGTAGCAGTGCGCGACCGGGCCGGCCCCTAGTTTGTTTTTTAAAGAGTCTTCTATTCTTATTTTTTCTATTTAAAATAATAAAATAAAAATTTTTTAAATGCCTTCTCTTTAGTGGCTAATATGATTGTGTAATTGGGCATTCTGCAACTTGGGCATTCTGCAACTTGGGCTTCCTGCCATTGACACTGGGCAAAAGTACAATATGTTTTACTTGGTTACTTATCAGCATATTAGGAGAGAACAACCTTCCCAGCTATTTTATCTTTAACAGGAGACAAAAGGAAACACAAACAAGGACAGATATTAAAGTCTGTATGATTCATGTACATATTCAAATGTATTTTCCACATTTAATTTCTTTGATAATTTATAATTACTTTATTTAATGATTACCACATATATATATATATATATATATATATATATATATATTTTAACCCATGGAACAAAGCCCAGTCAAGGATGAAAGAAATTAGGTCACAGACCATAAAGTATGAGAACATAAAACACACACAGCACTCTTAACGTAGGTACATTTTCTTCAAGCTATAGCTCCTCAAACTTTTGACCTACCATCTATCTCCAAAGTAGAGAAAATGCTATGATATTTGGATACTTGTGAAATAAATTGGCAAGTGCTGATAATGTGTTTCATTTCTGTGTAAGGCTACCACAGACATACAAAAAATCCCCAAACAAACAAAAAGCCAAAACAAAACAAAAAAACAAATCTATTCTATTTTCTAAGCATGTGGAAAGAAATTAAAAAGAAATGCTGACTTTTTCCTGGTTTTCTCCTCATTTCCAATTATTTCTTTTCCCTTTCCTGTATTTCACCACTCTCTGAACTGCTGTCTCAGTCTACATTGGAATATTTAAAAGCCCAACCACAGGCTAAACATTGACCAAGTAAATAAACATTTAACTGATTGTGAGTTCTGCCTACAGCAGGATCATGGAATCAAAACTAAAATTAGAAAAGATCTCAGGAGTTAGGTAATTTCCATTTTCCAAATGCAGAAAAAGTCTGGGGTGTCAGAGAGAATAAGGCAGATTTCAGTTCCACTCACTATAAATACATACATTTAATTTTATTTTTAAATTAATATGTTTATTTTTAATTTAAATATCTGTAATTAAGCAATGAAATTGATAGTAATACGAATATTACATAGACTTTCACATTAATTTTGAAAATGCTTGTCTTCTCAAACTTTATCCATGAAGATAATTGGAATTGGCTCCAAACATTTATCTTCTTTATTAATGCCTCTGCATCAATAAATCTCTGCACTTTCAACAGGTTTTTAAAAATGTTTTTTAAAAAATCAGCATCATTTAAAACGTTTAAATATCTCCCATACAGGTCTGGTGCTGCCAGTTTGGTCATTGCATCGCAATCTAGCTCTGAAGCTTGTCTGAGATTCAGAAGAATGTCAGGAACGTCAGGGCACCATTGAGAAACCTCATTCTCCGTAAAGCTTGTTGGACCTGGCTCCTTGGAGCTCTCCTTTGAACCCATCCTAAACGACCCCAAGTGTGCCCTTGAGGAATCTCAGAAGCCTACAGCTGGAAAAGTCCTCATTAAACCATCTACTTAGACAGTGTCCTCAAAGGATGAGAACACTGGGGCCTGAGAAGTTGAAATATCTTTCTTAAAAGATACCATGGCTAGTTCACTGACAGAACCCAGAGGAGAAAATTTCCTTGCTCTTATTCAAGTTCCCTTTCCATTATCCACACTAGGGAAGCACATTCCGTGGTAATGATTCATCTTCACTATGCATCCCAGGGATGTAATTACAGCTCACACAAGCTGAAAGATTAGAGGCAACAGGCTTTCTGCAGCTCCTGCTGCTGTGTTTTCACTGGGAAAGACAGCGCCAGAGGTAGAGACTCCAAAAGGGACTGGTGAGGGAACAGAGCCAGCTGACAGAGTGCCAATCAGCAACAGGCTGGGGCCACTTGGCCAGGAACCGCCTAGGTGTCCCACAGCCCTCTGCAGAGCAGCCAGGATACTCACCTTCCAGCTTTTCTAAGAAACTAGCAAGGCTGATGCCTGTCTGAGTTTAAAATTGTCTAGCCCTGTCCAGCGCAAGCTGAAAAGAGTCCCTATGCCAATAGAAGGGAGAGAAGATGGAGACAGCTGGAAGAGGGCTGGGTTTTATCTTATTTATCTCTGTATCTTCAGTGCTTTAAATAAAATAGACGCTCAAAGTTTCCTTATTTGTATGTAATAACTATACCCAGAACTTTGTCACCAATCTACCTGAGGCAAAATATTTCTCTCCTCTGAGCCTCAATTTCCTAATCTATCAGGTAGAGATGCTAATAATGATCCTTGTGATATTGTTTCAAGATAGAAATGAGATTCCCCATGTGAACACCATTTGAGAACTTTAAGACACTCTACCATATAAAAGATAAAAGGTCAGAAAACTGCCTCCATGTGGCAACTTCTCAAATAGGTCCAGTGCCAAATTTTTTTGTTGACATTCTTCCATGCCACAAAAATATGTACAATTCAAGTTGTATATAGGCATTTCTACTATAATGTGATATATTCCTAAAAACAACTTCATGTTTTCTACAAAACCACATATAAAAATAATAGAGTTTATGGTAAAAATAGATTTGGAGCAGCCAAATCAAAAGCTATGCCCCTTTAGCTAAAGCACAAACAAAGCCAGTAACAACCCAAATAAAAATACTAGCATGGTTTTAAAGGTATTTAATTCCAAACGAATAAATGCTACACTAAATATAAGACTGCAATGAAAAGGATTAAGAAAATGTTGAGGTTGCAGAGTTATGGAGAAAAGGGCAAAATGAATTGTTTAGGGTTGACCATATAATAAGCACTTCCAGGAAATCACAAACATGGCAAAACTAAGCCAAGAGGAAAAATTCAAGGAGAAGGGGTATTGTGTAAAATACTGTATTAGTCCATGCTTGTTGAGTCCAGCTCTCAGTGTACGTGACATTCAAGAGTTGGTATTTGGTAGCTTAAACATTAAGGAACTGGGAAAAACTAAATTATAGTGACTTATATATTATGTTGACTTACATATTATAGAGACATAATTTCCCCATTTACCAATTACATATTAGTTAATTTGCTTACAACAATATGCACCCAAACAGAATAGGCTCTATTCTTTTTTTTTTTTAATGATTCCAATAGGGCCCTTTTCAAATAGAATTGGCAGAAAAGAGCTGTCTAAAAAGATAATGTTTTGATAATGTAGGTTCTTGGGCTTCACAGAAAACTTCCCAGTTCAATCCATGACCATACTTTGAGAAACACTGATCCAAACTGAAATTCTTAAGCAGTGTAGAAATGCAAACTAAAGGCAGTCACTCTTAATCTTTATGCTATTGAATGGTACTGAAGTTTATTGAATTCAAGTCTCCATACTCGCTGTTGTATATAAACTTGCCTTTATCTATTAATCAACCACCATTTATTGATTAAATAAATCTGTGTCAGTTGCTTTCAGGATCCATAATTGTTTTCCTGCAATAACTGTAACTGAAGAAACACACACACACACACACACACACACACACACACTTAGAAAGTAGGTTATCAATATAAAAAATACATGACACATATCAATTTAATGTTAAGAATTGTTAAGAATTAAATAGTTAAACAAGAGTTTCATATGTCTACTAAGTTAAGGAGCAGAGAGTTTTAAATATAACAGAAAACCTTAAAATGGAAAAACAAGCAGAATATAGCAAACATCTTGCCAGCATATGTTCATGTCAAAATCAGCTAAATAAAAACTAAGATAACGTTATAAATTTTGTATTCATCCTTATCTTACTGATTTCTGGACTCAGCACATGAACCAAGTGCTCTAAATGTTTTTCTGTAGCGGTTAGGGATCACCAAACACCCATGTGCTTCTTTAATTTTTCCAGTCTCCCTTGCAGGTAGGGGGGAGCCCTATGGGCTAGTTCTCCTTAATGAATGATGACCAGGACTGATGATATGTCACCTCCAGCTCTGGCTAAGGCAATCAAGAGCAGTTGTGCTGTTTCCTACCCACAACTCTCTCTTCCCTTTGGCTGTGGTCTTAGAGGCATGTGCTCCCAATGGCATAGTACAGGAGGGAGTGGGGTGATCCAGCCCACATTGGAATGAGACACGTGGGTAAAATAAAGCATTGTGGTACTAAGCCATTGACATTTTGGGATCTCTTGAGGTAGCTAACAGTATTTATCCTGTTATTTCACTTGCATAACACTTCTGATTCCTAGATATTTTCAAAATAGAATTAGAATTTGTAAAATTAGAATTTATTAAATTAGAGTTAGAATCTCGAAGTGGTGAGAGATTGTATATCTTTTTAATGCATGTGTTGATGCTGGATGCTTTGTCAAGGCACTGAGGTTTGAGTTAGCTTGTTATATTATTACAGCCAAAATGGGATGCATTAGCCTTCTATAATTTCCAAAATTCTCTAATGGTCTAGACATTTCATTCTTTTCTTTTTTTAAAAAATTGTAACATAGTTAATTGTACATATCTGGGGGGTATAGAGTTGAATATCAATATGTGTGAGCGATCTCTGGTGTTCAAATCAGGATAATTAGTATGTCCAACATTATATAATGTAATTGTTATTTTCAATCTCTTCCTGAAGAAAGGAATAACATAAAAATGTTCCTAAAATTGTTTAAGGAATTGTTTAAGGTAAATGTAGGAAATAACTATAAAAAACTGAGGGCTAAGCCTGACTAACTTAATCCCTGCAGGAAATTCCTTACAACATAATGGCTCAGATGCTGTCAGGTAAGCTGTCCTTGAATGTACTTCTCAGGAAATTCACAAAATATTCTTGTGCAGCAGAAGGAAATCCTGTCCTGAACGTTGATATCTAAGTCAAATTTTGATATTTGTCTGTCACAGGAAACACCATGAAGTCTATTCCTCATACAAGCACAGTTCTATGTAAGAACTTCAAAAAGTACTGGTGAAATGCAAGCCACTTACAATGTGATTTACAAATCAGCATCTCAATTGTATCTACTTAGAGAACCACACTATTTTTCTTAAACCCAGCAGCCATGATGCTAAAACAATAGATGTATACAACAAGATTATTTTATACAACTGCTGAGTTAATCAATTATGGATTTATATGCATACACATTCTTTTTCCCTTAAATGAGTTATCTTAATTATGTCCAATTTGCAAACTTACTTTATATCATGCTCTAGGCCAGGGGTCAGCAAACTGCATCCTATGGGCCAGCTCCTGCCCACTACCTGCTCTGTGATAAAGTTATTTGGGAACACAGCATGTCCTATTGTTTACTATTGTCTGTGGCTGCTTTTGCCCTACAATGGGAGGCTTAAGTAGTCACTACAGAAAACATGTGGGCTTCAAATCCTAAAAAAATTTACTATCTCTGATCTTTACCAAAAAAGGTTGCCAACCCCCACTCTAAATTAAACTAAAACAACCTTTTAAAACGATTTAATCTTCCCCACATTTCCAGGTGGTATTCGTATTGTCCTCACTTTATAGACAAGGTACACAGTGGCTTAGTGATGCCCAAGCTCACAAAATCACTTAGTATGAATCTAAGTTTGGACCCCTAGTTCTCCTGAAACCAAACCCAGAGCACTTTCTCTCCCATTCCTTGTATTCAGCCATTTTGGTATATTAAAGTCCAAATGACTTTCACAAAAAATAAGAAAGCCAAACAAGAAAACGAGTTTTGAGAAGATTAGCATCTTATTAGGTTTAAACCAGACTAAATGTTTATTGAAAAAATATGATTTCTTAGTGGACAGGATTTAAAGTTTTAGAATGTGTCAGGTTTGAGAGATCTTAAGCTGTTATAAATTGATTCCAAACTGACATAAGTTTATCACCTCACATGCTTCCATCTCTTTTTGCTTTTAGGGCACTAAGGCCAAAGAATCCAGCTGCTAGGTGACACTACTTGAAAACATTATTGCAAAGAAAACCCCCATCTGCTGTAGCCAGTCATAATACAGACAGACTTTTACTATTATTATTTTCCCCATGCTTCTGAATAAAAGTGAAAAGGCCTGTACGGGAATAAACACACTACTTTCCAGAAACGTGGAGCACTGGGAAAGAGCTTTGCTATCTACCCCTCAGGGGATGGTGGGGGTTATACCTCGGGGACTCTGAGAGGAGATGTGCAAGGCATCTGAGGCCTGCGCCACCCCTCTGGACATGGCCATATGGTCCTTCATTGGTACCAGTGCCCTGATCACTAAGAACAGGCTGGGGCGGCTGATGATGGGCCTAACTCAACCCTCTTTCAACCTGTGAGTGAGCTCTTAACTGACTAATTCATAAAACAATGGTCCATTCAATAGCCCCCAGCTTCTTCATTCCCCCTGCCTTGGATTGAGTGTCCCCCCAAAACTTGATCCCCACTGTGACAGTGTTCAGAGGGTGGGAAATCCTATTTGGTAATTGAAAGATGGGGCATTGAAGAAGTGACTAGTTGTAGGAACCATGCCATAGTGAATGGGTTAATAATGGTGGTCAGAGGCATAGTTCTGAGGGCTTTAGAGGGAGAGCCTGTGAGAGTCTCTCTCTCTCTGCTCCATCATTTCTGCCATGTGAGATCCCTGCATTGCTGTAAAGCCACCACCAAAGAAGACTCTCACCAGATGTGTTCCCTGGACTTTGGATTTCTCAGCCTCTGAAACTGTAAGCAATAAATTTGTTTTCTAATAAATCACCCATTTTGAGATATTTTTTTATAAGCAACAGAAATGGAATGAATGTTTCTGGTGTTTTTATGTGGGGTGGGGGTAACATGAAAACTTTACACCATGACTCCAAACAAGTTATTTTAGATTAATAGAAACAAACACAAACTTCATGGTTTAAGCTCATGACTGTGAGTGGCTAATATATTCAACTGTCTGTAAGACACCATCAATTTTCATCTTTCTTATACAGAAATTATCTTTATTTGAAAACATAGATATTTGTTTTGTTTCTGCTGTCATATTAGTTTCCTTTCAGAATTGAAAATGTGCTCAGTGTTCATGGATATATATTGAATCCCCCAAAATAAATTTTGGATATAGTATATAAAATAGGTAAAATGTGTTGAGTATTTGCTCTGGGCCAGGCATTATAAAAAGTCTAAATAATATCAATAATTGGAAGAAAAAAAAACCCTAGTAGGTTGTTTGCACTTAGTTCACAGGTGAGGAAGCTGAAGTAAGCTGCTAAAAGAGTCAGTATTAGAGATTTTGAACCCAGGTTAGCTAATTCCAGAGCCTTTACCTTTAACCACTATTTACTCCTGTCTCCCTGTTATGTTGTTCCTGACTTTGAGTCTTTGTAACTTCGTTCCCATTTAGTCACACAAATTGCATCATAAGCACAACTACTATTACTGTAAAGGTGTCTTACAATTAGGCACCTCCTTGGAGTACCATTATTTTATGACATAAGAATCATATGAAAAAGATGATTGCTAAGCTGACATCCATTTATATTCAAAACTATTGTTGAAAGGCTTGGATTCATGTTTTCCAAACACAGCGGAAGAGATAGGCCCTTCTCCATTCTTCCAACAAAGGCTCCAAAACTAGAGCCAAGACCAATCCTGGGCAGGAATACATTCACCAGTGCTCCTCCCAACATCCATCCAAGCAAAGGTCTCTCCTGCCCAAGCCAGTCATGGACAGCAGGGTCAAAGAGATGAACGGAAGGGTGTAGGGCTGCTAGACACACAGAAAAATTGGAATTTCACAAAAACAACAAATACATTTTTAGAATAAGTATGTCCCATTCACTGTTTTTAATAATTTTTTAGGATAAGTACGTTTCATTCACTGTTTCCTCCATGCCCCCCGCCCCAAATCTGTCAACCCTAGGAAGGTGGAAAAGAACTTGCTATATGTTTTATATTTTAAACTTTCGTTCACCCACAGATTTATAGTTTGCTTTAACCGAGTAAAAACCTTGATGAACTTTGTTCTTTCAAATTTTTGTGGCCCCATCCTGCTTAGCATTTGGTGCTCAACAGGAAATCTGGATATATTTACTAGCTGATTCTTCTCCTCCTCTTCCATGCTTAAAGTTTGACAGCTGGATTGGAAAACAATGATTAGGCTAAGGACAAGTATGTGTTGGGAGCGGGGAATTACAACATCATTTTCCTCCTTCCTGGCTTCCATTTCCTTCCAGAACCAAATGTCAGCTGGAGCAAAGCAGAGGTAAGAGACATAAGTGGCCTCAGGTGACCCCAAGAAGACCAGAGACTGTAGAAGCTACTAATCACTCCCCAAGTTTCCTGCACTTTCATGATGCTTCAGGAGTAATATCAAATCCCTTGCTGAGATTCTCCCAGGATGAAAATTTAGAGATCAATTGACTTTGAGTATTTCAATAGACCACCATTTAAAATTTGCCAATAGGACTGGTTCTTCAGTTCTTGGTGGTGAATCAGACACCCATTCCAATATCAGGAGCCCATAAGCAAAAAAACCGTAGTCAAGCATATGATTATTGTTCAAAAATAAGTCAGATAAAAGAAAAATATATTTTTGTATCAATTATTGAACTAATTTATATGATTAGGTAATGTTTTTCAAGCAGATGTGAAGCCTGAAAAGGATGCAATTTGTTTTCCTAATAAATTGGTGTCTCTTCTCTGATGAGAAATGTAAGAGTTAAAAACTCATTGTGAATTAAAGACTGAGGCAAAAGAGAAGTGGAGAGGGCTGCATGAAACAGTGACATGACATCAGGCTCTGGAGTCAGACTGACCTTAGTTAGCTCCAAGATCATCACAACTATTGCTTATTCCAGCAAGTGGTTGAGCTGGGATCTGAACAATGCCAGTCCAGCTACAGGGTACTAACCCGGTACACTATATCAGTGCCCCTAACATCAGCACAATGGCTGGCCTTGACAAGGTATTGAGTCACTGTAGTTCTCTTACTTCGGCTGTTTTGAAATGGTTAGTGGATATTTCCTTTCGTGTTGACTGCCCAGCATCCATGTACTCTTCCTGGGTGGGGAAGGGCGTAGAATTTGAAGGTAGATAGGAGATGGGGATGGGAGGAGGAGATGCAGGATAGGAGCATGAAATAGTCCCTCATCCTGCCTCCTGGTCCATAGAACATGGGCATGTAACCACTGGATGGCCAGTCTGATGCTCCCACACATCAGAGATTATTCTCAGAAGCTCTGGTGGAGTTTTAAATCCATTGCAGTGGTCATTCCATTAGCTGTGTGCCCTACACAGATGATTTCTGTAGCAGGGTTTTGACCGTGCCTTCTTCCCTTTGTTCCTATCTGAGCCTCTTCATCTTCTTCTAAAAAAATTCCTTTATTACTTGCATTACTAGAGTTGGTTTCTGTTGTTTGCAAGTGACTTGGAAATAGTAAGAGAATTGTGGTTTGTTTATGACTTATATATGGCTGAAACACCCAGATAAAGAAAGCTGAGCAGTTGACGAATGATATTCAAATAATAATTAACACCATAGGATTAAGATGTTTAAATGGATAAAAAGACAATACCTATTATCTAACCTAATAAATAACATCAATTTTACTTGATGGGAAGCTTAATCATGGGTCATGGCTGATATAGAACCAGCCTCAGCACTATGGGGTTGCACAGCTTCCATGGTTCACTTCTGTGGTTTCTGTACTCAGCATCAGGATGTGCTGGTGTAGAGTCAGTGGTTGGTGTTCTCTGTGTGTACTCAGTGGTATCTCTGAAGGGGTTACTGTTTCTGGCATGAACTTCACAACTGAAATGTGCTGTTTGGTGCACCTACTCATTGGCTTGTATCAGTCACAAAAGTGGGATTTTTACCTCAAATCCTCTGTGCTGTGAGGTGGGACATGCATATGTACCCAAATATTAAAAAAATGAAAATATCATAAACACTGAGAATGATCTAGCTAACCCGTTTCTTGCTGAGGGTAACTCTGGTCCGCTTGTTCTGGTCTGAACACTCTGATGAAGAACTTTGGTAGGGATTTATGATGGGAAGAGCATGAGGCACCTTTTCTGCATCATACTTCCATGGCTGATCTGGTGCCCAGGTGGTATATGTGTTAGAAAGACACAATATGAAGGAGGAACAAAACTAAGTCAGATTGAAATCCTACAAATTTCCAGGTATTTTGCTTAAACTATATCATTTATTCTTTGCGACTCTAGGAGGAAAGTTTTATCATTTTTCCCATTTTATAGACTGAAGCTCATGAAACTAAAATTGAGGATCATAAAGGTACCAAGACTTGTCCAAGTTCAGAGAGCTCATCAGTGGGAAAGCTAAGATTTTCTAGTCCATAGCCAATTCTTACCACACTAGATGAGTAAAAAACTTTCAAAAGGTGGCCTGGATCCAAGTCCCATCTTCCTACATCATTCCAGCTGTATTAGTCCATTTTTATAGCTTATAACAAAATACTTGGAACTGGGTAATTTATAAGAAAACAAAAATTATTGCTTATAGTTTCTGAGGCTGGGAAGTCCAAAGTCCATCTGGTGGTGACAGTGACCCAGGGGTTTCACATTGCCAAATGGCGGAAGTAGAGAGCAGAGAGAGAGCAAAAGGCAGACTCTCCTTTTCTTTTAAAGCCCTCAGAACCACGCCCCTGACCTTGACCACCATTTTTAATCTATTCACTACTGCACGGTCCTACAATCTCATCACCTCTTCAAGGCTCCACCTTTCAATTACCCTAATAGGATCTCCCACCCTCTTAACAGTCACAGTGGGGGCTAAGTTTCTAATATATAAAACTTGGGGGACACAATTTAAGCTTTAAGCTTCAGGAAGTTTTGGGGGGACATAATTCAATCCACTACACCAGCCAACTGTGATGTCTTCCTGTTCTCAACAATATTTATTCTCTGTATCATATATGAAGGTTCATGAAAAGATCCATATTATCCTTTCTTTTTTCCATGAACTTTTCGAAGACCCTCGTATGATTTTTGCAGTTCTGTTTTACATAATTCTTATATCTCTAAAAGATTATAAGCTCCTTCCTTCAAGGAGTGGAAACTGGGTTCTCTTTTTTGTCCCTCCACCACCTGTATCTGGCAGCATATATGTATGTAAAAGTCACCAATAAATATTCACAAATTGATCAGTAATACTCTTAAATGTGAAATTATGATAGTAATTAGAAAATACATAGGTTATAGACAAATCCCACAAATGAAGCATTAAAACTAGAGAAATGCATTCTCCTGGTCGACTTTTTAAAGTTGCCTTTTCAGCAGTGTCTGTGTCCCATCTCTTTTCTTACCAGACAGCTGATTGGTACTGTGGTCACAGAACACATTAAAGCCAATCGGCCTACTGAGTGATGACGCCTCATAGTTTAACCTGGCTGCAGATAAGAAACACCTGGGGAACTTTCTCAATGTAGATACCTGGGCTTCTTTTCCAAATACTCTGATTTGTTAAGGGTAGGGCCCAAGTATCAGTATAATCTAAAAATTTCCTAGGGGATTGGTGCTGTCCAGTTTGAGAAACCACTGGCCAACTGGAAAGAACATTCCAGTAAAAATAAAGATGTATGTTTTCTCATTGCCTATTTCTTTGGAAGAACAAAGTTGATAGGGGGAAAAAAATAACAAGGAGCAAAATGGAAGGGCTGTGCAACTTGGCATGCCCTTGGAATGTGGCAAACTATTTAAAAATATTTGTAAACCTCCAGATTTTTATGTACCTATTGACAAAGTGGTTTAAACAATTGTTTTCCTTCTTAATGCTCAAGTTTACAGGCCCCCAACAACTTTGAAAATATAGGAGTGTTTAGCAAAACATTCTAAATAAGTGACCCTCAGCTCTGGAATTTTCTCCTAGCATGATGCTCTCTAAGTCAGCCAAATCCAAAATTTGGTGGATTTTGAAATATGGTACAAAATGAATTCTTTTTAAACCTGAGAGTCATTAAAGATTTATTTTGCTGGAAAGACATGACTGTAAAACTAACAAGCAATTATTGTTATTGCACCAAGTAGAATCAGAGATCTGTAATGGAGACTACGAAACCAAGGGTCACCCTTCTTTCCTCATTCTACAGATGAAGAAACTAAGCCTCAAAAAAGATGAAATGATTTCCTGAAGTCAGACAACCTAATGGCAGGGACTGGGCACATCATGATCTCATGATTTAGAGGCCAGTTCTCATACAATTTCTTTGGAGAATGACATGGATGATTTCTTCTTTCTACTGTACTTAGTTATTTACAAATGCAATATCCTTGCAAATTCTAATATTATAATCTTTGGTAACTGTAACAAATAGTATTTGAATTATTTTGCAATTTTTGGTGTGCATCATCCTTTCTACAGTTTCAAATATAAAATCTTGTTGCATTACCTTCCTGGTTCTCACAACTTGAGTTCCTAATTTATCTAGAAGGACATATGTGAACTCGTGTATGAAATGCAAATCTAAGAGCTTTTAATCCACAACAAACCATTATAAAGAGGCTTTGACTTTTTCCACATTTCCTGCCTACTCATCTCATTTCCCATTATATTTTACTGTTGACCAAAGAAAAATATAGGAGTCAGAGATATGGGTGAGAGTGACTCTCAGGAAGATAGAAAAAATTTCTAACACTTATTAAGTTCTATTATGTCCTAGGCAAGGAGTCAGGCCCAGAGTGAGAAATTTAGTATGGTGATAGATTCATTTTCCTGGAAATAATATATGACTACATTTAATGAGGCAGATAGTACAGTTTGTCTCAGTTCTTCCCACTTCACATTACGCATACTATTCTATTTCCTTTCACTCCAGGCTGAGAATACCATTGAGATACAAAGGGGTTGATCTCTGAGAACTATTCCCAGAGATTCATTCCTCCTCCTAAAAAATATTGTCCTCTCTCCTTTCTGCAGAAAATTTCCTTTCCTTCTACCACACCCAATCCATGCTGACTATGTAGTGTAATGCACAATTTAAGAGAAAAGTTGTTGTTTGTTATGGATGTTTTCCGGAAATTTACAACCAAGGATAAAATGATGAATAAGGAGATGGGACAGACCCCAGCAGGTCTTTCCACCGTCCAGCCTCGGTGCGTCCCCCAAGCTCAAACCAGCTCCGTCACTTCTTGCTTAGTGACTACAGGCCCTGGCAGTTGGCTTCCCTTTCCCAGGGGTAGGTGGCACCACCCACTCAATCCTGACCACCCTTTTTTCCAAGAACAGCTGTGGAGTGGGACAGTATGTCTCAAAGTCCTGTCACCATCCCCTCTTTGCTGTCCTGAAAACAAGCAAAACCTCCTTTTTTTGGTTTAACTGTTCAGCTGTTAGTCTTGAGAGAGAAACAGAGAAGAGATAAGAAAAACACGAACATTACAAAGGTTCCAGAATCTTTCAAAGTCCTTTCAGTTATGGTCCCCGGTCAGTATTTATGATTCCACTTATACCTTTTTCATTTATTTCTGACGGTAGGAGGTAATGCAATCTCTTCTTAGGTTTGTTGACTTCACTATAAATATTTAACATCTAGATTGATTAGGGATTACAGGGACCACAACATAGGAGAAAAAATGTTACTAAGGTAAAGTTGAGAGGCCTTAAAAGAGGAATGTTCTCAGTTCCCTTTGCCTCATCTCTCTAGAAAGTAATTCTGGAATTTACCATTTTAAACTCTGACAGCAGCTCCTCACTGAAGCCAGGCTAAGAGCCACCTCTGAGCTTCCATATTCCTGCAACAATGGCACTGATGTGACTTACTTGTTTACATCTGTTCCCCATCCTACACTAGGTTTCGCTGGAAGAGACTGTGACCTCTCTTTTCCTCAGATCACTGGGGGCTAGTAGAGGTGCCTGTCACATAGTAGGTACTTAGGAAATGTTTTTCAGATGAATGAAATGGCTCTCAGAAAAAGAAAGGGAGGCAGAGTCTCTCTCTGGTGGGAGATAAATACTCCACCAAGGAATGGACGACCATCTTTAAAGTTGGGTTTGGGTCTCAGTGATGTTGCTAAAAAAAGAAACTTGTCTTACCGTAAGATGAAGAATAATTTGATAAACAAGGAGGGTTTAAGGCATTTTTAAAGCCCACATTGTTCCTTGTTTCCCTACCCCAACCGACTCCCAATATGCATTGGTGACAAGAAAATGGATAAGAAATTGGAATGGGATGGATCAAACAGGAATATGGATCATGTGAAAAATCCCTGTTGTGTGACTTTAAGCAAGCTACCAACGCTTTCTGGGCCTCAGTTTACATCTGTATCATAAAATGAGTAGGTCAGATGATATATGAAGCTCCTGACAGCCTTAACCTTTTATGATTCTAAGTGATTCAGAGCTAGGTAATGTCAAGTTTAATATTCCTCTCCTCAACCTCATCCAAAAAAAAGAAAAAATAATTTTACCACTGTCAACAACATACTTGGGGAGAAAAAATAAACTATAAATTATAGTCACAGGATCAAATGAACAGAAACACAAGATTAAAATATGTTTTCTATCCACAGAATAATTTTTCACAACAGTGTCAAACAAAAAGTTCTAGTCAATGTTTAGACTAGGACTTGATGAAAAATTCCAGACATAAAACTTCTGGAACCTAGACTTGAACTCAGAAGGACCTCCCACCTCTGAATAAAGTTTATGACTAAAATCTCTTGGGAAGGTTTTTTCCTTAATAAGAATTCATCCCCCAACAGTTATTTGAGTTTTGTTATTGAGACCATTATAATATAGTAAAACTCTGGCTATTTCAAACTGTTATTCTAGGATGACAGCTAAAGATTTCTCTAAGTACCACTATATTTTAAACAATTGTGGATGAGAATCATTTTGAAAGACATTACATTTTCTTGACTTCTTTAACAGAATGCACTGAATATAATTTAATCTTTTCCTCAATGAATACCAGTTACTACAACACAGTAATGTCCTTAGGTCCCAGTGAAATACTCTAGGCCCTAGAATTTTTTCTTCTGATGGTGCTTCAGGATGCACCCGAGGTATCAGATGTCACTTTTGACTGCTGTCACTTCCCTGTCAGCTTGGCCATTTCAGGTCATCTCTCCTTGAAATCTAATTTGCTGACTAAGAGTAGGAAAAAGTTTCTTAATTAATCCTTGCACACCCAAGGGTAGCATAGTTTTGGCTACTTAAGGTGCTTAGAAAATGTTTGTTGATACAGTGCATGAATTAATATAGTGGTTTTAAAATAAAAAAAAAATTAAAAAAACCAAAAAAACAAGCTTGCTAAAAAGCTAGGAGTGAAATAACAATAAATAGATGCTGGGCATGGCTTGAGGGGCCTGCTTTAATACATAGATTTGCAACATTTTGTTTACACTTTCTAATCCAACCTGATCCAGATAGACTAAAGTGGCATAGAAGCAAGTACCTGATTTTTCATGAGAAATGACTGAATAATAGTGGTAGGTAAATAAAAACATACAAAATGATTGTGTAAACTTTGGCTGGTTATATAAAATTTAGTGTCATCAAATAATTTTATTTTATTTTTTTATTTTTAGACACACAGTTGACCTACTCCAGACAGAAAACTGAGAAATGGAATTGGCATTCCTATGTTCTTTAGGGAGTTGGCTGATGGGACACCTCATCACACCCACTAGCTATGTGACTTTGGACAAATTATTTAACCTCCTTTAATTTCAGTTGTTTGCATCTGAAAATAGTAAATGAGAAAACCCTTCTCACAGGGTTCTTGAAGAAACTAAATAATATATCTTAAAGCTCTTACTACAGGATCTGGCACTTAGTAAGCATACAGTTACTTTTATTATAACAAGTGGTCCGTTCCTGGAATGGGGACAGTGCAACCCACACTGGGCACAGCCAGACCATGTGACCGCCAAAACATTCTTCTCTTGTATTTGCTGCCTACTCCCAGGCAATATTACTTCTGCCTCAGTGTTGGGTGTTTTGAAACCAAATGTGGAACCCAAATAGAAAAAAGCTCTAAGTTCTCTAAATCTCTGACATTATAGAAAATAGGCATTTCCATTTGAACTAGCAATCTAAAAGAATAGGGTTTTAACGTGGGCAATTTTAGGTGATGAAAGAAAGGCAAATTAAAAGAAGACTGGAAATCTGAGTCCCCACAACTTTTCATAAATGTTACAATCCTTAGCAACTGGAATCTGGAAATTTAAGACCTTCTCATATCAATGTCAATTACTATAGAATTAAAATATTCATTGTAAAAAGCAACAATTATAGCCTCACATTTGCATGCAACTACAGCACTGCACAAAATATGGATTGTCCTTAAGGCAATTTATTAGTTTCTCCTCAATTTAAATGAACAAATTCACAATATCCCAATTTCTTTCTCAGTGTTATTTATCACAACACAATACTTGTAAAATAACATTACTTAAAATAGAGAAATTAAATACTGCAAAATAAATGGGCTATCTTGCAAATTATTATACTTAGAAATTTATAAAGAACCTAAAATATGAATAACACAGATGGTGTACTATACCAAACATTTGCTAAAAAGGAAGAATTCTTGCTATATAAAGAAAAAAAAAAAGGAGATTTTATCATTTCCACCTCAGCTTAACAAATATCTTTTGCCAGTGTTTTTTTAATGGTCTTTCTAACTTAAATACCTCCTTACTGAACTTGGTCAACTTTTTTTTTATTTCTAAGTTTACCTATTACTTCAGTTATGTTAACTAACTCCTCAGATTGCTCCCCATGTTAAATTTTAAGATTATTATGGATTTTATTTTCCAACATCTTAATTAGCTGCATTATTGACTTTTGAATTTTCTCTAAACAAGGCATCTTTGATACACAAAAATATTATACTTGCACCTTAACTCCTTTAGAAGTTATTTTTGCCTTTTTAGTAACACTTTTACACTAAACTTCTAAATTGACAATTCATGAGCGGTATACATAATGCATTAAGAAAATCTTGAATAGCACTTTTATAAAATAATGAATCTCCTAGAATACATAAAACTGAATCCAACACAAAGTTTAAATATACTGACATCAATATGAAGAAAACTTTTATTGAGCATTTAAAAAACTTCATCTGAATGGTTCTTTTTAAAGTTGCTCTTCACTACTGGAGAACTTATTTACTTAAAAATGTGTATCAGCAAAATTGTAGGCTGATCAAAATCAATTTTTTTAAGTAAATATTTTCAAATCTTTAAGAAGGAAGTAAATAAAATTTTAAAAAATTTATGCCATAGTTCAGGCTCTTCTGGTTCTGCAGGGAATAAAAAGAGAAGTGAAGAAAACGCCTGGTGAGGGAAATCAAAGATAGCATGTTAGAATAGGGAGCACAAAGGCGAAGCGACCAGTGACAATAACTGGTCAGCCTTAATGAAATACAGTTTGCACTATCAGAATCCTAAAAAATCTTTTAGTAAATTCAATCACCAATCCATAGCACATTTTTTTTATAAACAAGTTACATCTTTTCAAAAGGCTGGTTTGGAAAGACCTTACGCAAGTGACATCTGAGCAAAACCTGAAGGGAGCAAGGAAGTGAGTACATAGAAATCTGGTGGAAAAGCATTCTGGACGTCCCACAGCCACATCAAACCAAAGATTCAAAGCTGAACTTACTGTCTTTCCTTCCAAGCTTCTCTCTTGTTTCTTTGAATTATGCCATCATCTCTCCTACCACTCAAGAAAGAAACCTGAGATTTACCGTTAGACTCTACTCTTTCCATAACTGAACAACAATCTGCAGCCCAAGTCCTTTTGATCTTACCTCTTAATATCTCCTATTGCCTTCTTTTCATTCCTATTGCAAGAAATCCTGTTACTGCTTTTGTTCGGGCCATTATCGTTTTTCTCTTGGATTTTTCTAATATGCATTCTCTTAACTTTTCCTCCTGCCTCTAATCTTGATTCCTCCAATCCATCCTTGATGCTACCGAACTGATATCTCTTGCTTAAACTTTGCAGTTTTTTCTCATTATGGTCAAACTCCTTACTGTGGCATGGAGGGTCTTAGGTGATTAGCACACCGGCCCACCACGTGTCTTCCCACTTAACCTCACCAGGTTTCTTTTCACCATTTGAGGTAAATTTACTGGCCCTTGCTCTATAAAGCTCCTTCTAAAAGTAACCCATTTCAACACTGTGCTTGTTTACACACTTAGTACAAGTTACTTACAACAATAATTTCTTTACATTTTTGTCTTTCCCAAACCCGGCCCAGTGATTGGTCCAAAGTAGGCACAAAAAATTTAAATGTGTTACTCTCAGTGATTCATGTAAATATGGACACCCCATACCTAAGCTCCAGCCCCAGTTAGAGGAGTTCCTCCCACCTCACACCCTCAGAATCACCTTCAAAACCCCTCTTCAACTTGTAATTCAACATATTCTAATACTAAACACAGATAGCCAGGCTTTCTTACTTGGAAAACCATGATTTATAAGCAACTAAGAGCTTCTATTATGGGGGATTCATGTATACATTGTTTCATCTGTATACTTGTTTTTCAGCAACAAAGAGAATTTCAGTTCCAGAATATATGAATTGCAGAAATTATGAGTCACTTCTGTTGAAGATAATTTGAGGTTGAGAGAATTAGTCATAGGGACTGAAAAAGGAAACTAGTTAGTGACAAAGTAAGTAGAGATAAAGGAAAATTAGCTTTACAAAGCTACTTTAGTCACATCTGGGAGGAGAAAGAGCCAACCTATTTAGAAAGAGGTAATGAAAGTGAAACCCAGGATTAGTAATCCAGTCGTAAAATTAACAACGTATTTAATATATAAATGGGGGGTCAGAAATAGCAAAATGTAATTTGGTATGTACATATCTATAGCAAAATATAACAATTTGCAAACCTCTCACTTATTGAGTCTAGGGGGGTAGCAAATGTTTATAACAAGCATCTGATGAGAAATGGATATTTATAGCAGAACCTTTCACTAGAGAAGATGTTACTGATAGTGTTTTATCACAAATTCATTCCTTAAAATTAATGAATAACAGTTGGAATTAGACTACTATGTATGATTTCCAAAGACAGGTCATTTTGTTTTGTAGAAAATAGTCAAAAATGATTAGAATTAATTTTTTACCTTCTTTGCTCCTATCACTTTTTCAATATTTCCACCTGGGACCTAGTAAGAAGTATATTCTTGGTAATGATAGAAAATGTTACTTTTTAAAAAGAAAAATTACAGTTTTTTTTTAAATTAAGTATTTCATAGACATGAAAGTGGCTTTTATTGAGAGAGCTTTTATAGATAGTTGAGTACGGCCAGTTAACACTTTTGAAAGGCCTTAAAACTCAAATCTTTTTTCTATAGATGGTGACCCCACGCAGAAATTTACCAGGACAGGGAAAATAAGCTATTGCCTATGTTTATCAGATTTTTATTATGCATGGCACACCTGGGGATGTTGGTACAAGCAGATTATCACTCATCAGTTCTAGAGTGGACCTTGGATTCTAGTTTCTAACAAGCTCTGAGAGAGACTGCTGGTCCATGGACCATCCTTTTCAATAACAAGACCTGAATCAGTGGTTTTCAGCCTTGATGCCTATTGGAATCACCTGGGTAGCTTTTTAAAAAACAGCATTTCTAGGGATGAAAGGTTATTTAATTAGCCTGGAGTAAAGTCTGGCCATTGTTGAGTTTTAAGAGCTCTCAAGGTGAGGACAGCAGGCAGCTAAATTTGAGAACCTATGGCCTATGTACTGACTACATTTACTAAGTTTCATCTCAGTACTGCATAGATTGAGAGTAACGGATGTACAAATACTTCCAAATTCTTACTGAGAATGTATTTCATCATAAATCAGGTTAGAACCTGATTAAGGATCTTGGTGGCTTCATTTCTACATTCCTACTAAATTACTTATAACATACTTTTAATGATATTTTAAAGTTAAATATTCATGGATTTATAATGAAATGACAATCTGAATTATTTTTAGATTAGGAGGTAGATACATAAAAATATGTCACTTTAAAGTATATAAAAGTGTCAGTTCCTAACAACAGATAAAAGGTTCAGACTAGTGAAGAAGTTTATTTAAAAAATCTCCAAACCTGTATGCCATTAGAAAGGCTCATAAATACAGAAAAGACAGGCAAAAGTTTACTTAGTATCCCTACTTGAAGTAGGCATCACTGATCCAGGAATTACAAACTGAATTATCACTCTTTATAAGATCTTTCCTACTTTGCTAAGTTGAGGTTTGTAAAAGGTCACGATGCAATGCCATTCCCAAGGCTCCCTCCCTAATTCTCAGAAATGCACATCAAAAATACTCAACAAAAAGAATATTTGAAACTCCAAGGCTGCAGAAATTCTCTAATTATTTATAGTAAAGAGTATTGGAGTACAAGTCAACTGCCACACACTAATGGTGTGACTTAAACTTTTTGAACAGGATTTTTTCCACACTCCAGACCTTGGTGTTATCAGCACTGTGTTCTAACCAAACTGAGCAAACAGGTCAGTTTACTTTAGTCTCATTTTAAAGATAAAGAGGCCTCAAAGAGATTATCTTGAGAATCCCTAAGCAGATCAAAGCTCTATTTAAAAATAACTGATTAAGTGGTCCTTTAAAGCAAATATGATTAATTCTAACAAAAACAAAAAATACAGCAAGTTTACATTTGAAATGACTGATTTAACAAATCTTTTAAGAAAAATATCATTTTTAACTTGTCTCAAGTCTAATTATTTGGCTACCCTTTCAAATAGCAAATACGTTTAAATCTTAAAAAAAAAAAAAGAAGTGTGTGGTAGCGGTGGGGAGAAAAAGGATCATTAAATGCAATGCAAGAACACCAGGCAGAATTAAAATAAACAGTGTAAACTGAGGACGAAATACTAAAAGATTTTTCTAAAGAAAACCATTTCAAAGCATGCAGTATGAGATTTTAAGATTTATCCCAAACAATACAGAGATTCTTATTGTAGACACAAATTTTTTCTAAGTACTACAAATAACTCATAATTCCTGCATAAAATTAACCTAATTAATAAAGATGGGAGTACATGGAGACTAGTTCCCTTTGCTTTATTGTTTAGTTTGAATAAATGTCCTAGCAAGCACAAAACACCTAGTGTGACCAAATACATGAGAAATCCCTGTATAAATTAAAAAATGCCATTCTTGCAGCTTTCTGTCACAAGGATGCTGAGAAACAGTGAAGGAGTGAGACACAAGGTTGTCTCAATTTTAAGTTTCAATCATCAATCCTCTTCAGAACTGGAATCATCCTCTTGGTCAGAGAGTTCAGGGACAGGGAAGCGGAGAATGGCAGCTACTCCAGTCAATTGGCTGAGCTGTTCTCCAGACACATGAAGACTAGAGAATATTCTAACCGTGCCTGCATTTTCTTTCACACTGTCCACCAGCCTCACATACCGGCTCCGTGTGGCTACATCCTGATGCCTGAAAAGCTCATCACTGATGAGTAACGTGTCAATTGCCATGGCTTCGTTGGCCTTCTCCACCTGCTTGAGTCCGTAGAAAGCTCGGTCAGGTTCATGTTGCAACATTTTATAGAAGTCATCCAAGGCTTTTACTTCCCCAGCAGCTTTAGTGTCTGAAAGGCGGCTAGCTACAGTAGGGTCACAAAGGGCTTCTTTCAGGGAGTACTTGTGTCCAGAGGAGGCATGAACCTGGAATCACAATTACGAAAGTTAGACAAAAGAATCTCTCAAAGCACCCATTAATCAGCCCACCAGAAACTAAAACCAAAAGCACTAATAAGGATTTATATGTTTAAGGACTTCAGCAAAGTTTACTACGTAAATTTGCTAGATATTTACCAGTTCTCTTTTCAAATCATTACCTCATTTACAATCCCAGCCAAATAAAGACTTTCTAAGTTATCTTTCCCAGTTCTGAAACTTTAGAGTAAGTTATACCAATCCTTCTGCCCATTCATAATTATCCCTTGATAAGATTGCTTTACCTGAAGGAATTTGGACCGGTTTTCCAAGAGTACTTTGTTGTCAGTCTTCACAGCTTGCTGAAACATGTAGTCGCAGAACTGCTCCCTCACAAATCCTGGGCTGGCCACCAGGATGCACTTTACAACATCAAAGTGTATGTGGCGCTGGATGGCCTGGATCACCTGGTCGTAGAACCTCTCCAAGGCCCGGTCATGTTGGGAGCAGTTGCCTTTCCGTTTCCTAGGGATGTTCACCTCCACCTTGGCCCGAGTGAGGGTCATGCTGGGAGTGACTAGGCAGATATGGGCGAGGCCTTCCTGCATCACTACAGCTGCCACATCAGCGCTCCAGGCTGGGTCACAGGCCTGCTCGATGCGCTCCAGAACCACACTGTCCCATTGTTTCTTGGCCAAGGTGAATTGGCGGTTGGGTTCCAGCTCGATAGTGTGGTAAGCCCCCATCTTCACATACTCGTTCTCTTGGATATTGGTCCCCTTGACCCGCAGCTGACAGGCTTGTGAGTCGAAGTCGATGGCTTCCACGCAGAGAGTGAGGGTAGTGCGGACCCGGTTGCTTCCCACGCTGCCTGTGGAAGACTCGGTCTGTACCTTGCGGATTGTGGAGGCGCGCAAGCTGTCGCCCACCTGCACTAGATTGTAGGTGTGCCACATGTCCTCAGGCTCCTCGGGGACCAGGGTCACCTGGCCCGCATTGTCCTTCTCAATGTCCTTCCTCACGAGCTTCATGGCCTTGGCAGGGGCTCACTGACAGAACAATAGAAACTGATGGGTTCCGCACCAGGAAAGGGGCCGGGGAAGGGGCAAGGGAGCCTAGACCGGGAAGGGGGCGGGGTCCGCTTCCTATGAGCACTTGCCTGGCGGGAAGGAAATACTCTACCTCCAACTCGTGCCAAGGGGAGCACTTACTCTAGCTCTTCCTTTCCCAGTCTCCGGGCTCGATGCGCCGAACCGGCGCGGGAGACACCGAAGCGGACACGTTCCTCTCCGTAGTTCCAGCGGCCAGCACGCAGCCACAGGCTGACGCAATGAGGGCGCACGCGCAGGCCGCGTCCCGCCTCCCGCCGTACGTCTTACGTTCGCAACGGAGAGGCGGTGCCCCAGCGTACGCGAGCGCAGGCGCACTGAGCGAGGAGGTTTTTCGGCGGAATACTCTCTAAGGAAGGTGTACGGGGTCTTTGGGACGACTCTTTTATTTTAAAGCTGAACTTGGACTTCCTAAGTTTTCTTTTCCTTCCTTCTATGTGAAGAATCTAGGGAGTCTGTGAGTTCAAATGTATTTTTTTTAGCTGGGTGGGCTTGCCACTTTGCACTTCCTCCCTCCCCGTAAAGCCAATTTCAAAACTTTATCTTAACGTAAAAGGAGATCTGAGAAGTGCAGACTTGGCCCCAAAAGTCCAAACTATGCACCGTTTTACTCCTGCCTTAACCGCACTCGGCCGCTACACGCCTGTTGGAGCTGGTATTCCAGAAGCGGATTCTAGGAACTACTGGTCACGTTTGGTCTGGGCGCTGAGCAACGTGCCAGCTGTTTTCTGTCTGATCTGATTAACGCGCCTGTTAAAGCACTGATCTGAAAGAGCCAGATGAAACTATGTGTGGAATTTACCCCTGGGTGGACCTGTCAGTTGCTCGACCTGATGACCTGGGAATCCCAGAATCCAAAGTTGGCAGTCTTAATTTTCCGCAGCTCAGTAGCCTATGAAATGCTTAGGGTGGGAGTTGGGTCGCAGTGGGTGAGGGCCTGATCTTCACTGCCAAAGCTAAAAGCTGAGGGTATGGGAAGTGGGAAAAACTGATCCAGCAATTTATGACCGACCGATTGAATAGCTGCAGAACTGATTTTAAAGAAAATCCTTATTTTTTTTATTGGGAGATAGGGGTAGAGAAGTGGGATTGTCTCTTCAAAAGACAGGTGAATAGAAAAAAAAAAAGTCCAAGTTTTCTCGAGAATTAAGATGAGGTGGAGGGCAGAGAAGTGCTACACACATATATACTCATTATCTTTCTTTCCTATCTTGAAAGGGGAGTTCACCAGCCTGAACTGGTGAGATAGGGAGGACAGGGAGGAATCTAACTTTGACATAAGGCTTGATAATTCGAACTGAAGTATCAATCATCTTTCTCAGGGATTGTTAGGGGACAAAAAGTTCCCCTCCAAGGCTCTAGTCCAAATTAGAACTATTTGTTTTGTGGTCTCTCTCTCTCTCCCTCCCACCTTCCTGTCATACTGAGTGCCCTCACAAAGTTCCTGACTCACATTGCCACCTTCCTCCAATTCCGAGGGTGAAGGTGGCTTGCCTCTTCAAAGAACTTTGTCTTCAAAGAACTTTGTATCTTTTAAGGAGGATCTTGTTAACTTAGAATTCTTAACTGCTAGAGTGTGTGGGGGGGGGG